>NW_012267314.1:7098530-7113565 GCF_000151885.1 Dipodomys ordii | reverse complement strand
TTTCCCTTATTTGCAATAACTAGTTTATATCTGAGACAAGCAGAAAAGGTCAGATAAGATGATATTAAGCAAAATGAACCCCAAGATAAGGACACAAGTGGTTTTTTTTCTTGCTTGCTATTGTTTTTAATGTATTTATGAAGTATATGATTTTTTTGGTTGCTTTGTATGTCCCTCCCCCATGGTGTAACCCCTATTTTCACTGTATTTGATGTTGATATAATTTTGGGAGCAAAGGGAAAAAACAAATTGTTTAAATAGAGATACAGGTTGACCCATTGCAACAATGAGATGTACAAGACGCTATGTTGAAAAACGAACTTTACAATTTAGGTGGGGAGGGGGAGATGTAGTTGAGAGGTGGGAGGGAAGGGATGGTAGGGGAAAAACAAAGGAGGCAACAATGCTTGATAAGAAATGTACTCATTACCTTTATCATGTGATTGTAACTCCTCTGTACAGTATTTTCACAATAAAAAAACTTATTAAAAATAGATTTCTCTTTAATTTTTAAAGCTTCATATTGATATTTTAGGGTTTCCTTTTAGGTAGCATTTGTCATAGTTGTTCACAGTACAATCGTGTGTGTGTGTGTGTGTGTGTGTGTGTGTGTGTGTGTGTGTGCATTTGATCAATTCCAGTAGAGTCAGTGGGGGATCTGCGATTAGAACTCCTTTACCTTCCTCCACCTTCAAACTGCTGAAATGACCAAATTTTAGATATGGTGGACTGATGGGTAGCTGCCAGGATTTGGTTCAGTTGTAAAAGTACAGCACAAGGTGCTCCTGGGGCAATAAAGAGTCTCATTGCCTTGACTGTGAAGAGTCCAAGCAGAACTGTGGACATTTAAGTAAAATTGCTGGAGAGCATGAATGTGAGCTCCATGCCTCGGGCAGCACACCACGGCAGACTGCTAGGTGACTCTGTCCTTAGGGTTTGGGATGCTGAATGGAGATGCCTTCCCTGGCTCTCATCTCCTGGCTGCAGTGCTGGGATGAAGGGAGCTATAGCAAGCACCAGGCTAACAACTGAGTTTCAGCTGTTCTTGCAAACACCTCGCTGGGCAGTATAATAATGCACAGCCAGAGCTCGGTGATGGGAAGGCACACAAGAATGATGAGAAAGAAATGCCTTGGATTGTGAGTTTTTCCTTAAAGAGTCCTAGGATGCACTGATGTCTGCTTGGATTCTCTGTCCACATACAAACGCAACACAGCTTTAGTTATATGTAATCCATCTCTTCATCCTGCTCCTCGAAGAGAAAGCCAAACTACTTCATTAGTGTTCCCTTCTCAGTGATTCTTCCCGTCTGTTCTATTTTAAATTGGTTGGAATTTTGTGTGACAAAAACAGAAGGGAACACAAGGCAATTATGAGAGAAGTTCACGCTACATTTAAACATCTGTTGAGGTGTGAAATTATTTTTAACCTGTGATGCAAGGTCAAGACAGCAGGCCTGGAATAATCCTAACTCGAGAGGATGTAAGGAATCCCAGAGGCAAAAAAAAAAAAAAGAAAAGAAAAGAAAGAAAGAAAAAGAAAAGAAGATGATAGATTTATTTTTAAGCTACCTGAGAACAGATTTAGGTTTACAAATAGTTCTCATTTTATGGTATTTTGTCTATCAGGCCTGTTTGTACTCCTTTAGCAGGACTTGAAATGTACAAATGTAGCCTTGGGTTTAGACATCGTTGATGGTGCAAGTGCAGCTGTTAAACGCATGAACAGAACTCGAGTAATTTAAGAACAACTGTGAGTATGCATTAAAGACCAGAATTTGGCCCTCTGCAGGTAGGATTATAACAAAACAACTCCAATTAAATCGGAAAGAATACTAATAGAATAAAACTCAAATGAGCTCTGCATTGGTCTTGCCTAAGTTACCCTGGCCTTTGATCACTTGGTAGACTGGCTTTTGATCATGATGGAGAAGCCCCAGACCTCTGGGAGAAGACCACTTCTCATCTCCCCCTCTCTTTATAAGGGAAGGGGGAGTCAACAGAGGACCTGCGGACCACAGCCAACATCTAAGTGGATTACACAGATCTAACCCATGTCTACTAAATACTCCAACAGGTGGTAGAAATGAAAGGACCCTAAGAGAGGGCAGATGGATTATCATGATTGCGTGAGATCCTCAGCAGCATTAGAATTTATTATATGTTTTATAGGGGAAAGACACGGAACAGAGGTGTTACAGCCTCATAAATCCCCCGCGATCGAATGTTCTTCCCTCAATTCTGTGTTCCCCCCTTTTGATTTCCAGCTCCTGTCCATTCCTTTCTTTGGAGTTACTTGGAGACACATTTTTTTTCTAGATCAAGGGAAAGGAAATCTGTTTCCGCGTTTGAATCCTTCTCGAAGGTTCATTTCTTCCCTCTCTGTCAAAGGACACAAATCAGATGTCCTCCAAGGGACACAAATCAGATGTCCTCCAAAGCACCGTTTTCCATTTCTCCAGCAGGGGGCGCCGCTGCCCCGCATGAGTGCTCGGAGGGAGATTACGCAACGCTGCGGGCGCAGGCTGGGGACCCGAAGATGCGGAGACTTGAGGACCAGGGGATGCTCACGCACCCGCAGCTCCACGGGGGGGGGACCCCGGGGGAGAGGTGCCCAGGGGAGACCTCCTCATTCCCACGCAACCCCAGAAACGGCTCCGTTGTTTCCCTGGTTGACTTGCAGGGGCAGCGCGGGCCCAGGGCTCCTGCTTCCGCTTCCTGGCTTGAAGGGTCTTCCCTGGCTTTCTTGCCTTCTTTCCACACTAAACCGTGATCGCTGTTGTGGGCCGCTTCCCGGAACGGCCAGGGGCCGTGAGCGGCTCCTGCCATCTTTTGTAATCCCCCATCGCAGCAGGGGTCCTGCAGGTGGTGTCCATCTGTCTCCCAGCTGCGTCCCCAGCAGCTCATTCCAAAAGGGGCCAAGGGTAGGGAAGGGGGGAGGGAAGGAGGCGCCGCAGTCCCTTCCCCAAGACTCTCCACCCATCCGGGAAAGAGACCTGTGTTTAGAGAGTTGGGGGACCCTGGATAGAGGGCTTCCGTGTGCTATTGTGTTCGTTTTCCATGTCCTTCCAATAGAGGTGGCCCTTTTGCATACTGCATCCTAGAAAAAGATTCTGGCAAAGGGGGAGGTAAGAGGTACTGTGGAGGGCTGGGAAGGTGGCTCAGTGGTAGAGTGCTTGCCTCGCATGCTTGAAGCCCCTGGGTTCGATTTCTCAATTTCACATACACAGAAAAAGCCAGGCGTGGCGCTGTGGTTCAAGTGGTAGAGCGCTAGCCTTGAGCAAAAGATGCTGAGGGACAGTGCCCAGGCCCAGAGTTTAAGCCCCAGGACAAGGAGGAAAAAAAAGAGGTACTGTTGAATTCTTTCTGGTAAGGAATGGGGGATCCTGTTTTACTCCTTTCTTTTCTTAATTGCATTATAAGGAAAAGCACTGCATGACCTCCTAACCTTGAGATGACTTCTTCCATTCAATTTAGTGCAGCTGCTGATCAGTTTTCTAACATTATACGTGGAAGTGTTACAATATTGCAATTAGGTTAAAATTCTGTTTTGAATTTTTAACATTTGTATCTTAGTCTTCCCAATGCATCATATAAATATATTTATTTAGACCAATATGGAAAGATATTAAAGGTAGTTCTGTTTTTTATTCTTTTCACTTTCTTGTCTTTTTTTTTGTCAGCTGTGGGACTTGAACTCTGGGCCTGGGCGCTGTCTCTCAACTCTTCAGCTCAAGGCTAGCACTCTACCACTTGAGCCACAGCACCATTTCCAGTTTCCTGGTGGTTTATTGGCGATAAGAGTCTCACAGACTTTCCTGCCTGGGCTGGCTTTGAACCATGACCCTCAGATCTCAGCCTCCTGAGAATCTAGGTGTGAGCCATCAGTGCCCAGTGTGAGCCATCAGTGCCCAGCCTTTTTACTTTTTTTACAAAAATATTTTACTGTTGTGGGCATCACAAGGCTACTGATTTTTGCACATATGTATAATTCCTTAGTAAAAGTACCTACAGAAGTTGAAGACTCATGGATATTTTAACATATTCCTGTGTTCTTGCAAATGTTCTTCCAAAAGTACTGTGTCAATATCTACTTCCATCCACAGAGTTGAGCCAATATCAGCAGACGTCCTTTTCACGTACTTGGCCAACCTTGTAGATTACAAATAGTGTTGCATTGTTTTCATTTGCCTTCCTTTGCGTTATTTTCCTCCTGAATTTCTCAGATTACTTCGAACAGGCTTAGATTTCTGACAGAAGCAACAAAAGATCAAAGTGAACGGCAGTCAAAAGAACAAAAGAAATGTAGTGTCACTGCAGATTCTGGTTGACAAAAGCTGTTTTACACGTACTAAGGACCTAGAGTGGGCTGTGTGTTCTGATTCCTCTAAGTGCATGTGCTAATGGTGAATCCCTCAGGTGATGGTAGTGGAGCCTTTGGAGGGGTGTTAGGTCATGAGAGTGGAGTCCCCATGAAAGAAACCCCAGAGAAGAGACCCCAGAAAGCTCCCTTGCCTTCCATAGAGTGAGGCGTACAGTGAGAGGCTACCATGCCTGATCCAGGAGGTGGGCTCACCAGACTGGATCTGAATGTGTCTCTTGGACTTTCAGCCTCCAGGCCCTAGAGGATTTCTTGGTTTTTATAAGCCATCCAATCTGTAAGGTTTGTCTATAGCAGCCCAGAGGGATTGATGGGCAGGAAAATTAGAATGGAACTCTTCCGTGGTGATTCAGGTTAGAATTCTTTCAATTAGGTTACTTAATGACATTAAAAGCCTTACACAATCCTCAGAAAGTCTAATTGCAAAAATCTTAGGCATGTTGGCTTTGGGGATAGCCTCACGTAAGACAGGACTGTGACTTTAAAGGAGGTGAGTTTGAAGAAGTCTTATTTACCTTATGACTCAAAGCCAGGCAGTGGGTGGTGCATACAGGTGTGCACGCATCTCTCTTCTTGGGCTGTGCAAATGTGCATATCCTCCCAGATGGCATCCCTTCTTGTTTTAACTGAGTGTGAAGGCAACAGGAACCTGAGCTAGGAAAGAGACAATTAGGAGAGAGAGCTGTGCTTTTGGGGAAGTGAGTCAATTTACCAAGCCACCAATTGACTGCAAAACAATTTGCCAAATACCCAAGTCAATTTACTAAGCTACCAATGTACTGGAAAACAATTTTCCAAATGTCCAACCTACACAATTTCAAGGATGTTTAGAAAGATTGTGTCTCATCCTTGCCCGGTGCTTTCCTTGGCCTATCTCCCAGGCTGTTTTGTTAGAGAGGCAGGGATAAATTCAGAGGCAAGGAAAAAGGAAGGGAAGAGTTAGAGGTGAGGAAGAGCACTAACATTTGTAAACAAACACTTTCAGTGAGTCAGAAATCTGGTCATTATAGTGTTAGTAAATTGGCTTTCAACAAATTGGTTCAGAGCTCTCACCTGATACTTTCTGCCAGAAACAACTCAGTTTGCTTTTCCTTCTTTCCCATTCAATGTTGTGATTCACCTATTCCTTGAGATTGGTCATGCCATTAGTAAGAATGAGCCCAACATCCTCCACTTGATGTGGGGAGGAAAGATTTAATTGGTGGCTGAATAAACATTAATGTGGACTCTTTAGACAAGGTAGGCCAAACTCCATGAATAGTTAAAGATGTTGAAGTAGAAGGATGTTTTTAGGGGTAAAATGAGGAGGAGTCTGGGATATTTTGCAATAGGAATCGCTGATAACAAGATGACATCTGTCCAAGATTAAACAGACAGTTGTTGGGGAGAAGCTGTTGTGGAATAATTCTATGCAAGGTCGTGTCTCTGGCCATCTATTGTGAATAGTTCTCACCAAATACATAAGCATGAGATCTCCTCCTTCATGGCCTTCTGGTTTAATCCATTGTGACTTGTTATTTTTGTTCTTAAGGCATACCAAAAGTATGACTGACAACTTGGACACCCGTAATAATATTTAATATTATATGCAAAGTCTACAGGGTGATAGTGATTGAAAATGAATCAGTTCTCTTATTATCACAAATTCTAGGAAGCCCTATTGTTGGATGAATACGCTCTAATCTTCACCATGCTTTTCCTTTCCATTGGCCCATTTCTACCCTTCAGATAACTACCACTGATCCAAAATAAGCAAGCATCAGTTACTGTTTTCTCCTTGTGTTGGCCTCTGAAGTAAATGGCTGAGCATTTGATCCATTGGTACACAAGCAAGGATTTAGAAACCTCAGAGTTTGGCAAGAAGGACGGTTTCTCACAGTGATCTGGTTTCTGGAGGAGAGACAAAGGAATGACTAGACATTTGGCACTGAGATGAGCTTCCTGCCACTCTGTCATGATTTTTCTAATAAAAGTAAATATTCTTCTTAACCTGCTTGCATCTGACAAGTTATTTCTTTTCTTCTGTGGTAGCCTTGGTAGGTAAGATCTAGCGAGGATTGAATGTGGTACTGAATAATGGTAAAATAAATGTCACCTTTTCCAGAGCTGGAGATGTAGTTCAGTGCTGAGTGACTGTCTAACATTCATTGAGCCATGGATGAGAGATCTAGAACCGAGGGGGGGAAAGTCAGCCTTCAACATGATGAGTCATAGCACATATATACATTATTCATAGTGTACGATTATGGTTTCTGTATGGGAACTGCTGACTTCAATATGCTTACCATGTTCACCGGAAGAAACATTTATTTATAGAAATCTCAACACAAGGCAGGGATAGGTCATGTAGCAAAATGGTCACCAACTTAACGGGGACTCACCAAGGATGTTGACAGAATTAGATGTTGAAACAGCTGAAGAAGAATGAAGAATGAGCTGAGGATGCTGTGAAGGACACAGTAGTCTGTGGCCCAAAATGTAGATGAGGAGAAAGACTTGAGTGATGGATGCTAACATGATTGGTGTGTTACACTGGGTCTAGCAAAAGCAGAGAGAAAGAACCCAGAATGAGTGCCACAGACGTCTAGGGTCAAAAACAATTTATCTGTAAAAGCAAAACACATTTTCTCTGGACCAAGCCTGAAATCATAACACAAGTATTCTTTTAAAGAATCTTATAGCTATATTAAGATTTGAGGCAGACAGTAACATAATTAATAAGTACCAAAGTGTTCACACGCCTTGTGTTTCATTTCATCCACATTCTACCCAACAGAAGGAACAATTCACACTTTACAAAAGGCAGCTTCACCTCTGATCTCTATGAACCATTTTATTTCAAACACATCTTACTGTTACAATTTTGCCTGCTACTTGGCAGGGAAAAGGCTTTTCCATAGCACTCTCTACAGAGCCATCCAATTTTCTTGTAATATCCATCTGGTGTTTATATCCATCTCTTGAAATGTGGGGCCATTAGAATTAGACCTGAAGTAGTCCATATAGAATGGAGCATAGATTTACTTCACTTACAAAAAGAGAAAGAAAGAAAAGATCATCGCATCATACAGCAGAAGAATGAGTTCTCTTAGAGAGCTTTGGAAGGCCAGCACTGTACCTTCCTAACTCATGACTTAGAAGTCTAACTCTAAGCTCTTGTGTGATCACCTCTTTGGACTGATGCAGTAGGCCCTGTGGCCTGCTCTGATCTAGATCATATGTTTAGTTTCTGACTGGAATCTATTGTTACTTCAGAATGTCTACCTCACTATTTACCCTATTTTTTTTGTCAGTCATGGGGCTTGAACTGTGGGCCTAGGTGCTGTCCCTAAGCTCTTTAGCTTAAGGTTAGCGCTCTACCACTTGAGCTACAGCACCACTTCCGGTTTTCTGGTGGTTTATTGGAGATAAGTTTCACAGACTTTCCTGCCCAGGCTGGCTTTGAACTGCAATCCTCAGATTTCAGCCTCCTGGGTATCTAGGATTATAGGCATGACCCACTGGCACCGGGCTACCATTTATCCTATTGTGTTACTGACTCCAGTAATTCAATTTTTAATAGCAACCGATTTTAGTATTCTAATTAAAAATAAAGCAAAGAAAAAATAATTGAGAAAATGGCATGTTACCTGACATTTTAAAAAAATGCCTCTATAACATAGTTATCAAAACCTTGTCCAGGAATTTGTTTCTTTCAGGAAAAGAGGATTCTGTGTAGGGAGCAATGGGTTACTTTCAGTAAAGAGAGAAGAGATGCTAAGGTACAGAACACACACAGGCACTCAGGCCAATGACCAAACACCTTCCTTTCCTATTCAGGAAACACTTTCTAGAAATTCAGTAGATATAAGAAAGTCCAACTTAGTAATACATATTAACAATATGAATCTAGGAAGTGTTGTTGTCTAATCAAGGAGTTCCATCCTGTTGTAGATGATGCAGCACTTACTAAGAAGGGCAGTTCAAGGTCACTCAGCTCAGCCTCCAAGCTGAGGTAGGAGTTCTCCTTACAAAATCCTACCAGGGAAGGCAATGGGGTGGTGAATGTGAAAATGAACATAGACCTCTACGAAAACCTCATGAAGAAACACATTATTTTGAGCAATTAATATATGCAAGTAAAAAAGAAAGAAAGAAGGACCGCAGTCATGGCCTGGGGCCTCTACCTGTTTCCATGCAGCACGGAGTTCACAGAACCTGAAGAAAAGCCCAGGAGGTTATTGATCGTCCAAGTGGTTATGTAAGTTCCCTTAGACACCATTGCCCTGACATGACATAGCACATGCGCTGGAGGCAGTTTCTGGTCTCCCAGATCTGTGCCTTCCTTCCACTGTAAATCAAGTATGTGACCTCTGCTTAAATTCAATTCACCTTCTGTTATGGGTTTCATTTTTTTTCTATTCTGTTTCTTTCCTCTTACAGATCTACATCTGTCCATTGCAAATGGAATTCTTTTGCTAACCGAAATATCGTCTATATTCACGGTGTCGTTTTTGTATTTTATCACTGAAACTCTCAAATGCGTACAGCAGTAGATAGGTACACCCAACATGTCACCCGCTCTGCACTTGTCACTCAACTGTAAATATATCAAACTTTAGCCAATCACATTTTATCTCTATCCCCATTAAGTTTCCCTCCGTCCTATGTTATTTGAAAGGAAGTCCAGGTTGGAATCTAATGCAGTCCGTAAAGATTTACGGTTCCTCTAAAATATAAGGACTCTGACTTTTCACAACCACAATACCATTATCATTGCCATCAATTTAAAAATGATTTTTAAATACCATCAAACTATGTGTTGTTACATTTCTCTTTTTTGCTTCCTTTCATCAGGATGATGTAAGTTCATATTTTTACAATTTATCACTTAAGACTCTTGATCTACCAGTGTTTTTCTCTATCTCATTCAAGTTTATCCATGCAGTTTTGTTTCTCAGAAAAAAAAAGAGCTGGTTGCAGTGACTCATGCCTATAATTCTAGCTACTCAGGAGGCTGAGATCAGGATGATTATACTTCAAGGCCAACCAGGGCAAAAAAAAAGTTCACTAGACTCTATTTCATCCAATAAAATTTGTGTGTGGTAATGCCTTCTGTAATCCCCAGTACATGAGAAATAGCAGTAGGAAGATAATGATCCAGGAAAGCCTGGGGAAATGCCAAGACTCTAAAAAATAGCAAAAGCAATTAGAAGGGCTAAGGATGTGGCTCAAGGGGCAGAGCATCTTCCTAGCAAGTAGGAGAGCCTGAGTTTAAACCCCAGTACTGTGGAGAGAAGGAAGGAAGGGAAGGAGGGAGTGAGAGAGGGAAGAAGGGAGGTTGGTTACTTTTCTTAGAAGGATTTTTAGACTTGGGATTTTTTGTGTGTGTTTCCATTATATGGTTTAACATTTCCTTTGTCAACCAATAGAGGACAAATTGGTAGCTCTATTTCTAGGTGTGAAAGTACCTGGTTCAGGAATGATTCAGGATCACTCCTAGGAGGTTTTGAGTGCTTCAGTCAGGAGGTTCATAATATCTAGGAGTTTCTGTTTCGGCTCCTGATGACTTTAAGTCCATTAATTCAAACCATGTGCAAAAGATAATTGCCACCTGCATCATCCTTTTCGGTTCTTAAGAGGGGTATCTCTTTAAACAGTCAAATTCCCTTGTCAATTATTTGTTTGTCCTGAAGTAAAGTTTATAGAGGGAAAATAGCGAAATGCTTGTTTATGTTTATGTCCAATAACCATTTAGCTCCAGGAACAAGGTTCCTTCCTTTTGTTTTCTCTCCATGTGAAACCCAGCATAGACCCTTTCCCCTTTGGTCTCTCTCAGAGCACAGCTGCACGTAGCTCTCCCCAGAAGTCCCCACCTGGCTCCTGAAGGCAGGTAACTGGTGGATGAGCACCTGCAGGCCAGTGGGTGGTTCCCCTCCCCCAGGCTCTGAGGTCACTTCCTCGTCTGCTGTGGTTATACCTCCTTCTCATCCTTCCTATATAATCACTCCTTGACATTAGTTCAAACTACACCCTACTCTGGACTGTGGACTGGTAACTTTCCTCCCCCAACAAATTCTATTCTGTCTGAACCACAAGGCAGTCTCCTTTCTGCAACCCTTATATCCAGTGCTGAAACCCTGGAGGGGATAGTGTCAGCAGTTGCTGGATTCTTTCCATGTCTTGCTGAGGGTCGACCCGCCTCCTGTCTGCCCCTCTTTGGACCCAGATTGTTGAAGGAACCCCACATCAGACCTCCCATCTCTACCACTGATGGCTGTGCATCTACTACACCGCCTCTCCTCTCTGTCTGGGAAGTGACTCCCAGCTACCAGCCCTCTTTTTGTCTGTCTCTCTGGACCAAAGGGTAAATGCATGCATATGGCTTCAAAACTTGACAAATACTGTGGTACTGCAAAGTGCCATCTTCACAAATCTTCTGTCGCTCTGTGTTCTCCCAACCAAGGAAAGAAATGAACTGACAATGTCAGGAGCTGCGAATGCTTGAAAATTGTAGAATAAGGGTTTCTTGATATTTCATAGTGAAGACCGTATTTCTATAAGTGTGTTTTTTAGGCTGGACTTACTCTATTTCTGCCACACCAGTAAATACTCTATACTTATAGCCATTAAAAAAATTCTTAAGCAGAGACTAATGAGTAAGAAACTTTGCAAGTAACAAAAGGATTCCCTAATTAAGAGGGTTGAGCATCCAGAATTTATCTACAAGAATTTCTAGGATTTCCTCCACTCCATTGTATCTAATGATCCCATCTTTACTAGGACACAAGACAGTGTTGTTTTCTACAGACAACAGATTTGAACTCATGGGTTTCTATCACAGTTACACCCTTACTCAGTAACTGTTACATTGGGTTGAATCTGTTGTTTAAATGTCTGGGCCTCCACTGTACCATTTGAAGTATAGGAATCTTAATAGCGCCTGACTATGAAACATAAAACATATGAAATACTTAAAACAGCATCTAGAGGTTACTAAAACCTCTAAAACCTTCAGTTATTAAGTGAAGGCATGTAATCAGATAACAGGGTTGCTCAAAATGAAGTACTTGTGAAATAATAATGCTTATTGAATATGTCTTGTCTCCCACAAATGCTCATTTCTGTCCCTAAGTGCTTTCAATCCATTTTATGTTAGGAGTAGGTTAAGCTGCACACAATAACCTCAAAATTAGTCATCTTAATCAAAATGGAAGTGGGTTTTTTTTTTCCTCAAGTAAAAAAATTATTCCCTTTGTCACTGTTTTGTATTTTTTTTTGGGGGGGGGGTCCAGTCATGGGGCCTGAACTCTGGGCCTGGGCACTGTCCCTCAGCTCTTCAGCTCAAGGCTAGTGCTCTACCACTTGAGCCACAGCGCCACTTCTGGCTTTTTTTCTTTGTGCTTATGTGGTGCTGGAGAATTGAACCCAGGGCCTCATGCATGCAAGGCAAGTGCTCTACCACTGAGTCACCTTCCCAGCCCGTTTTGTTTTTGTTTTTTTGGTAGGTTGTGGGGCTTGAACTCTGGGCTTGGGCGCTGTCCTTGTGCTCTTCAGCTTAAGGTGAACGCTCTACCGCTTGAGCTACAGCGCCACTTCCATTGTTTTGTATTTTTGTACTCTTTGTCTTAACATAAGTTTATCTGCTTTGGGGAAGGGGCGTGGAAGCACAGAAATGGCGGGACAAAGGGTGAACCAATTCAGCAGTGACACTCACCACACATCTTGAGGGGGAGAGGGAAAGGGACGTTGAGATGTTGGGACTCGGGAGGGGAAACCTTGGGAGAAAATGAGGGAGGGGGTGACACTGTTCAAAAAGAAATGTACTCCTTACCTGACTCACGTGACTGTAACTCCCTGTATATCCACTTTACATTAAAATTTAAATTAAAGACATTCCAGAGGTAGAAAATTCCAGTTCTGAGTTAGAACCATGAAAATAGGAAGAACCCAGGTTTCTGTCTTTGTCTGTCACCATCCTCCGGGTATAACTCCTTTGCATTAGATGACAGCACTGCCTAAGACCGTGCTGGATAGTCATTCTGATGTCTTCACAGAAGACAGCAGTCAGAACAGAAAAGAGCTAAGTGAGTGTAGACCATCTGGAATTCACACGAACACTAGCAGTTACATTTCCTTGTCTAGACTATAGGAACAGGGTTATACTTCTCTGTAAAGGAGGCTAGAAATGCAGGGTTTTCATTGGAGCATTGTCCATCCTGCCAAATGAAGTCAGGGTTCTGTTACTGATTTCAGTAAACCTACTGAGGAAGTAGACAGCTAGGTGTCTCCACCACGTATCTTGCTATCTTTCATCTTTGCACACCTTCCTTGATTTCTATTTGATCACATATTACAAATATCACAGCAGTGATTCTTTCTAGCAACCAGGTCAAAATTTCCTCAAACTACAGAATCAATGAACTGAACTTAATGACTCTAGTATTATTATAGGTGTTAGAATTATAAAGGTGAATTAGAATAGCATGACTCTCAGTCTGATGGGAAACATTAACCTTTATGACTATATAAAAAATAATTCCTTATGCAGTACCCTTCCTCTTCCTCTTTTTGGCCAAAAGCCTTCTAACTCTCTCTCTCTCTCTCTCTCTCTATGTATATATACATATATATACATATATATATATATATATATATACATATGCCCTTCCTGTTTTATTAGTTAAGTGTGTTTTGGGGGGTGGAGAGGGTCTGGTCATGGGGTCTGAACTCTGAGCCTGGGCACTGTCCCTCAGCTCTTCAGCTCAAGGCTAGCGCTCTACCACTTGAGCCACAGCGACACTTCTGGCTTTTTTCTTTTTGCTTATGTGGTACTGAGGAGTCGAACCCAGGGCCTCATGCATGTAAGACAAGCGCTCTACCACTGAGCCACCTTCCCAGCCCTTAAGTGTCTTTTTTAAATCAAGAAATTCTAAGATTGTAACAATTAGGAGGTTCTGAGAATCTCATTCCTTTCAAGTGGTCTTTACCACTTTGAGATTTCCAGTCAAGGACTGGACCTATGTTTTCCACCAATTAAAAATGTGCATGCTAGGGCTGGGAAGGTGGCTCAGTGGTAGAGCGCTTGCCTTGCATGCTTGAGGCCCTGGGTTCAATTCCTCAGCACTACATAAGCAAAAAGAAAAAAAATCCGTAAGTGGCGCTGTGGCTCAAGTGGTAGAGTGCTAGCTTTGAGCTGAAGAGCTGAGGGACAGCGCCCAGGCCCAGAGTTCAGGTCCCACGACTGGATCCCCCCAAAAAATGTGTATGCTAGCTTGTTGTAGGTATTTTCATCCTCATTTACTGTGAGCTCTAAGATGACGTGGTTACTTTCTCCCAAGTTTTGATACCTTTTCCCTATACGTGTGCAGACTTAAGTCCATGAAGGTAAATTTTGCTCCTTCCCTCCCTCCCCCACTGTCTGAAAGGTTAGCCTAAAACAGTTTTTCAGTCAATTTATATTCACCAGAAAAAGTCTCTCTGCCAGTCATCAGATGACCAAATTTTAAAACCCAGCATGGAACATAGGTTATTTATACTGTCTGCACACCCCCAGATAGGAAAACCACCACAATGTTCGTGGAGGAAAGAAATCAGACCAGGCTATCATTATGCAATAATGTATTCATAATAAATGTCATAATGGCCCAAATAAGAGTTTGGCAAAACTCCCAGGAACTTTGCATAAAATAATTTCCATGACCTGCTTTGCCAGTGAAGAATGGAACACATTATCCCACATCTGCTGGAGTGTGAAGCTGGAGCCAGTCCAAAGACAAGTGCAGTGATTTTGTGCATGGCTCAGTAGCACCCTAAGTTCTTGGCCTGGCCCAAGCTATAGTATATATAACGATGGAAGGAAACTTAGCAGCTTGGTTATGCACCTCAGAAAGAAGGCCCCTAGCCCTGAGCCCTGGGCCAGCAATCACGCATGGCACCCAGGGAGAGGGTTGCATTCAGATCCCAGGTGAATGGTGTAGTGTAAGTACACAGAGAGAAGTGCATGAGAAACGTGTTGTCTGTCCTGGCTATATAATGCCACGATAGAATCTTGTAGTCCCAAGATTGGGGCATGGGAATAACTTTCAGAGTCTAACACATGACAAACAGACGTAGTCAGCTGGGCACTGGTGGTTCACGTTTGTGTTCCCATCTACTCGGGAGGTAGACTGAGATCTAAGGATGAAGGTTCAAAGACAGGAAACCTTTGTGAGATTCTTATCTCCAATTAAACACCAAGAAGCTGGAGTTGTGGCATCAGCCTTGAGCACAAAAGTTCAGTGTCAGCATCCAGGCCCTGAGTTCAAGCCCCAGGACTGGCACACACGTACCAATATATAATTTATATAATTATTTATATATATTTATATAATTATTGTTTATATACATTATATAAATTCTATATTTATAATTATAGATTGTAATTTGTAGAATTATTGTAGTCATTTTCACAACTGATTTACTCTAGTTGTTTTGTATGTAATTTCTTTCTTTCTTTTTTTTTTTTTTTTGCTGGTCTTAGGGCCTGAACTTGGCCTGGGCACTGTTCCTCAGCTCTTCAGCTCAAGGCTAGTGCTCTACCACTTGAGCCACAGTGCCACTTCTGGCTTTTTCTGCTTATGTGGTGCTGAGGAATTGAACCCAGGGCCTCATGCATGCAAGGCAAGCACTCTACC
>NW_012267314.1:6936652-7098271 GCF_000151885.1 Dipodomys ordii | reverse complement strand
ACCACTTGAGCCACAGTGCCACTTCTGGCTTTTTCTGCTTATGTGGTGCTGAGGAATTGAACCCAGGGCCTCATGCATGCAAGGCAAGCACTCTACCTCTGATCCACCTTCCCAGCTCTCTATATAATTTCTTTTACTAGACTATGTCCCCAGGATCACCAGACTCTCCATCTTGACATTTTTGTACAATTTCAAAGCAGCTAGTACATAACATTTCACATATAAAACTCAATAAATGCTCAACTCATAATTGAAAAAGACTTCATGAAAACAGACTCAAAGGCCCAGAAATTATTCCTTAACTCTATGGCTTGTTTGATTTGGGGCTTACTATTTGGTTAAGACAGGGAAGACTATATTTTCAGACTTGCCTAAAATGGGTACCCAAAGCCATTACATGCATAGCATCATACACTGCAGGGACCGTTCTATTTCTGACCATGTTGGACTGAACGCAAAAGCAAAAGTCTTTATAACCAGACTAGACATTTGAATAGCCCTTGAGGAAATGAAAGTGCTCTTCCAGGCTTCTTTTCCTAAATGAAAGCACATGATTCTGAAATCTCTGCAGATAACAGCTAGAGAACGTGTAATAAATAGAAAAAAAAACACTATTGTTTCCTTGAAACCATAATATAAAATATATGACGTTTATTGAGTTTTTATCACATGCCACATTCGCTGATGCATTATCTCATTTTAAGCTTTGCCACGACTGTGTTGTAGGAAATACTAGGCACCTCATTTTACAATGGAGGCTGTGAGATTGAGAAACAGCAAGAGAGTTTTTCAAAGCTATGTGACAGGAAAGTAATAGAATAATCTGACCATGAGCAGGGTTTTTCCAATGTTCAAGAAAAAACAGGTCTTTATTACTTTCACCAGATTACTTTCTCCATATAACTCAACACTTTTTTAAATATATATATATATTTAATTTTTATTTTTAAGTAGTTGCACCAAGAAACTCCATTTCAACATGTGGATGAGTCAATCTTCATCAACAGTGACTGCTCAAACCATGAGAGATCTGTACTTGGTGGTACCCCCAGGGAAGGTAGGAGCTCCTGCTTGTTCTACACACTAGTCAAGTCCAAGGTCATTCAAGACACTGCAGTTCCCTAGGAAAAACATCAAACAGTTCCCTGTTGCACCATTCATCCCCAGGCTCAACAAGGAAACCCAGGGAGCTGTGGTTTGTCAAGCCAGGTGTGAGAGGTGATGAGGAAGAGGGGCTTGGGGGAAGGAGTTGGGGGTTGCAGGAAAATGACCTCTTCTCTCTGGTCATAGAAATAGAAAGACAAGCTGGAAATTCTTACCAAGGAAAACAGGCATATGACACAGAAAACTCACCTAGCTGAATCCTCCACTAAAGGATGCCCATGTAACTGAGAGGCCCTTAGACCATGACAGCATGAAAAGCTGCTTTATCACTCCGGCCCACCTTACGCCATCCACTAGCTCAGTCCTGGCTAGCTGAACATGGGACTCAGTTTCTACAAGGAGGGATGAGGAAAAATCACTTCTATTACAATCGATTTTTATTTTGCCATTACCTGACAGTTCCATCTCTTTCTAATGCATGAGAGGTGAAGATTTTTACACATTTTATGCATTTTGAGGGGCATTGGCAGCACCGGGCATTTTCCTGTTTATGCCACTCTCTAGCAGTTGTTTGTTTGCTTCCTTATTCTAGTTGCTAGGCAGATTTTTCTTTTGCTTCTGATAACACAGACAAGGTACCCAATATCGATCAGATTGCAGTGTAGAACCCTCATGAAATACCGAAACCAATTACCTCATGCTGCAATGTACAGTAAATTTTAGGATAGCCTTAGCAAAAAGAGTCGGTGGAGTGTTTTATAAGAAAAGAAACTATTTTTTTAATGAGTGTTCTTCAGCTTCATCTTTTGCTATAACCCAGTTAGGTCATATTTTATTGGTGCTCATTATCAAGGCAGAGAGGGATAAGTGTGGAAACCATGGAAACATATTATGGTCAAATTGATGTTGCTTCAAAACAGCAGTGGCTCATGCTGTGGAACACTACCCAGGATCCATTAAGATGTGCCTTAGACTTTTGTCGGGAGAGCCTTCTCTGTGCACATTCTAGATGCAAGCACAGTCACACAGGAAAGCTAGCTGGCATTAAAGCTTGCACATTGCTAGGACTTTTTCAACATTAAACAAATGATATCACAAAATGCACACCGTCCTTGATTGCTTTTATTCAAATGAATTCCCTGAGTTATAATTAAGTATTTTAAGTCTTTAAGATGCTGTACTTTCACATGCATATATTAATTATCTATCTATCTATCTATCTATCTATCTATCTATCTATCTATCTATCTATCTATCTATCTATCTATCTATCTACCTATCTATCTATCCAGTATCCTATCTATCTATCCATCCATCTATCTATCTATCTAGTATCCTGTCTGTCTGTCTATCTACCTATCTATCTATCTATTGTTCTCTTTTTAATTCTATTATTTGCCTCCAGTTTTTAAAAGTTCAAATAAGACATGACTGCATGATGGGCAAATAAAGGTGCCTAATACTTATCCCTCCCATCAGAAGAAAAGCAAAAACAAAACCAAAAAATCTACAACTATATTCAACCAATAGGACTACAGGAGGTTCTAGAGTACAGAGGTTTTAGAGGGACATGGTGGAGAGACTATGGAGCACAGACTCCAGATGGCTGCATCAAGAAGGGCACATTATCCCAGTGCTAGCTACCCTCAGAAACAAGATGGCCTTCACCAGACGGAAGAAAAGGAAACAACAGCTCCCGCAACAACCTCCATTCCCACTGTGGACATGTGGGGCCTCTGCTATTAGAGACTCAGGCTGCAGTGTTGATGAAAGCCAAAAATAAATCAAATTGAGGGGATGGGAAGGTGGCTCACCGGTAAAGCGCTCTCGCCTAGGATGCATGAAGCCCTGGGTTCGATTCCTCAGTACCAAAGACACAGAAAACGCCAGATGTGGTGCTGTGATTCAAGTGATAGAGCACTAGCGTAGAGCAAAAAGAAGCTCAGGGACAGTGCCCAGGACCTAAGTTCAAGCCCCAGGACTGGCAAGGAAAATAAATAAATAAATAAAATTCAATGCAGAAAAGCATCAACAAAACCAAGGCTCGTTCTTTGGAAGAATTAAGAAAAAAGAGAGGGGCTGGGAAGATGGCTCAGTGGTAGAGCGCTTGCCTTGCATGCCTGAGGCCCTGGGTTCGATTCCTCAGCACCACATAAGCAAAATGGAAAAAGCCGGAAGTGGTGCTGTGGCTCAAGTGGTAGAGCGCTAGCTTTGAGCTGAAGAGCTGAGGGACAGCGCCCAGGCCCAGAGTTCAGGCCCCACAACCGGACCCAAAAAAAAAAGAAAAAAAAAAAGAGAGAACGCTTAAGTAAATAAAATCAGTGGTGAAAATGGAGACACTGTAACCGATTTCTTAGATACTAAAAAAGGGTCATAGAAACTATTAGGAAGAACTGTGCATCCAACAATTGGCTAATCTAGAGAAAACTTCCTACAAACACACATTTGACCAAGATTGAATCAATAAAAAGCAAACTTGCATAGACTACTAAGAAATAAATTGAAGAGGTCATTTAAAACCTTCAAACAAAAAAAAATCTCAGAAGTTTTAAAGAAATTCTTCATGGTTCAATTCTATGAAACATATAAAGAGGCACTACTAATACTTCTTAAAGTCTTCCAAGAAGTAGAGCTAGTATAAATATTCCCAAACACATTTTACAAAGGCACCATCAACTTGATTCTATTTCAAACAGAAATAATGCAAAATCCCCCACAAAACTGTAGTCCTTAATCTTTGACAAATATTGATGTAAAAATTCTCAATCAAATATTAGCAATCCAAATTGAACATGTCAATGATATTGCATATCACAATCAAGTGGACTTTATCCCTGACAGGCAAGGTTGATTGAACCTACAATAATCAGTCTCCATGATACTGCAAGGGCGTAGAAGACAGAAAACACCTGATCTTAGCAGAAAACCATTTGACAATGTCTGCTTCCTTTCTTGAGAAAAACTCTTAGAAGCTTGAGTATAGAAGAAAAGTCCTTTCATATAATAAAGACAATTTATTGAAGTCCACCGCTAATACCATAATAATTTGGAAAGAGCTTTACCAGTACGGGTGAGAAGAAGGCAAGGATGTCCGTTCTCATCATCTCTACACATTTTAGTACTGGAAGTGCTAGCTAGACCAATCAGACATCACATATCTAAATCGAAAAGGAAGAAGTACCGGTCCCTCTATTTGCAGAGGATATGACTAAGTCTGTACAAAATCCCAGAGTCTGCAAAATAATGGTTGGAACCAGTAAATTCAGTAAAGTTTAATTTTGTATGTTTACAAAACAAGCATATAAAATTAGTAGCATTTGTATAAGCAAATAAGAAAGAGATGAATCCAGGTGGTGGCACATACCTGTTATCCTAAGTACTCATGAGGCACTAACAGGAGGATCACTATTAGAGAACAATGTAGGCAAAAAGAAAAATAAAAGTAGTGCAATGTTTATCTCAACAAACTAGGTGTGGTGATTCAACCCTATAATCTCAGCCAGGCAGGAGGCAGAAACAGGAGATTGACACTCCAAGATCAGCCTGAAGCCAAACAGTGAGGCTCTACCTGAAAAATAAACTAAAGCAAAAAAGGCATGACTCAAGTGGCAGAGCTTTTACCTAGCAAACATAAGGCCCTGGATACAATCTGTCCCACAAAAAAAAGAAGGAAAAAGACTAAAGAAAGAAAAAAATCCCATTTACAATAGCATCAAAACAAGTTAAAATGTCTAGGATTGAATTTAACACTGGAAACTATCTGTGTGTATCCTGTAATATTATTTTATGAGCTTCAGATGTATGTAATGAAACTTGTTTTTTTAATTCTTAAATAAAAAACTTTTCAGTGCATTGTTTTCTTTTTATTTTATTTATTAGTTCACAGCAATAGTATAATATTTCACAACTGGCATTTTATTGCTTGCTTCTCTGACAGAAATATTTTTTCTTACTCATAGATAGGTATTTCCTAGAACTCTTTCAGTAACCAATTAGAACACCAAAGGAAACATAAGACAAACATTTTAGATCTCCCACTTGAAGAACTTTTTTTTCTTCAAACTGTTGTTTTTGTGCTCAGGGGAACATCCTTTATATTAAATGATGGGCCCACCTTTAACTGTTAAGATAGACCCTAAGACTGCAGAAATACAATGTATAGACCTTGTAAAGGCATATAAAATCTATCTTCAGTGTCCCCTCAAAAGCTTACTTCAGTCCTCTTAGTCCTAATCCATGTAGAAAGTTCTTAGGATCCCACAAGCTAGCAGACCCTGGAATTAGGTGTTTCTTTTCTTCTCTTTTCTTTCTTTTTTCTTTTTTTTTTTGTCAGTCGTGGGGCTTGAACTCTGGGCCTGGGTGCTGTCCCTGCGCTCTCCAGCTCAAGGCGAGCGCTCTATCTCTTGAGCCACAGCGCCACTTCCAGTTTTCTAGTGGTTTTTATCGGAGATAGGAGTCTCACGGACTTTCCTGCCCAGGCTGGCTTTGAACCGCTTTGAACCGCAATCCTCAGATCTCAGTCTCCTGAGTAACTAGGATTACAGGCGTGAGCCACCAGCGCCTGGCTATGTGTATCTTTTCTCTCTATCCACTTGATAAATGAGAAGAGAATCTCGTTGTCATTTTACATTGCATTTATTTGTAACTGCTAAGTTTTAATGTTAGCCAAATATTGAAGGTTTAAAAATTCATCTATAGAAATTCCTCTTTCATTCCTTGTACCTTTTGAAATATGGGGTCAATCTATCTTTTCCTCATAGACTTGGAGGATCTTCCCATGCATTTAACATTTTGCTAGACACATTTTCAAGTTGTCAGCTGCCTTTTAATTCTTTCAATCTCATACTATTGATGTTCAGAAATAAACTATTACTTCTTTTATTACTTCTCTTTCCTGTTCTTTTTAAAAAATAATTTTTATTATCTTTAAGTAGTTTGTAAAAAGAAGTCGCTCTTCAGCAAAGCAGTTTATGAAAATAGTACATCTTGGCCAACATCACCCCTTTCCACATTCTCACCCACCTCTTCCAACACCCCCCTCTTACTTTCTTCAATTTTTAAGATATGTATGAACTTTTTGTGCCATTTAACAAAGCAATTTATGTATACAATGCATCTTGTGTCATCCCTTCTTAATGTGTATCTTTCCTTCAATATCTTCACCCTACTTCCATCCACCCCTCCCCTTATTTTCTCATTTCTGTGGTGTATACAATGAATGGCGGACAGCAATATCCTTTATTATTTCTAGCTTTCATATTTTCCCCCATGGGGCTTCTTGCACCTAAGATATTGGTTCATATTTTCTGGTAGTTCTTTCATGGTTTCAATTACATTTAAGTTCTCAAACTATGTTAAACGTGTCCTGGTGTGGATCAGGAGCCAATGCTTTCTAGTGTAACTGCAGCAGAGTACTCACAGCAAATGTTTGGTTTTGTGGAGCTCCAGGGAAAACACCCTAAGCTACTCACACACCGTCATTCTGTCCTCTGCATCTGAAATTCATTTCAACTCATTTTAATCAAAAGTTAAAGGCATCCAAGATTTTACTGTAATATTTCAGGACATAAAACCAAATCTTCAAATCAGGAAACAAATGATTCTAAGAGTTATCTGTTTATCTCGGGAGGGTGAACATATTCTGGAATGATGAATGAATGTGAGAGAGAGAGGTGAGAGAGAGAGAGAGTCAACAAATCTCTGATTTTTCTGGGACCACACAGACTCTAAACCAGCTATACTCAGTGTAAGACAATTGCTCTAGGACTTGATTGACTTGCTGGTTAATACACAGGAACTAAATTAGGTCTATAATTTCAGATGCCCTTTTTTAAAAATGACTCCGTTCTCTGCCAATAAAATGGACAACAGAGGCTAGCATAGTTCCTCTGCCCAGCTTCGAGCTGCCCTGGGGGTCACGTGATGCTGTCACCCTCCACTGGAGAGTTCAGGGAAAGGAGATTAGAGAGCTGGGTCCTGAGCAGTGGAGGAATGTTCCAGCAGATCCAGAGCACAGCATCAATCACGCGGCCCAAGATCTCACATTTCCACTGCTCTGCACTGCAGACTTCGCATATTAAAAGATAAACCAGTCCCCCCTGAGGGCTAACATCGTCTTCTTTACCACAGAGCTTCCTTTACTAACCTCAGAACCTCCTAGAAGATTCTGATAGCTTATCTCTCTTCCTTCCATCAAACAGGGAAAAATTTATAAGGTGATTAAAGGAAGTTAGTTTCAATGGTGAACTGAAGTTGTGAAAAGAATGTGCAAAAGTGCTGTTGACTCAGAAGAGATGGGGGGAGCAGATAAAAAATATTCAGGATTGGGTACTAGCTGGAGGGAGTTGGACTCAGGAAGAGATTGAAAGAGGCTGAACAAGGTCAAAATAGATTATTTGCAACTCTAAACACAGAATGATCCAACCTGATGAAATTATTTTGGGAAAGGAAAAAGGAAAGCAGGGAGATTGGAATTTATTAGAAATATGCATAGAAATGTAACAGCGAAATTCCTCCTTGTACAACTAATCTAAGCTAATAAAAATTGCAAAAGGCACTCATCACAAGGAAGCTTACATTCTTTTTGCAATATTCTTCAAAGGGAAAGAAATCACAACCATTATCTTTGACATTTCTTGTGTAGTTATCCATTATTGGTTCATGTACCTAGATATTGAGTACTCGTGAACCTCCTGACATTTAAAGACAGATGTAATCGGATAGATCAATAAGCTTTCAGAAGCAACCTTGAATATGAGCTTCTTGGTGATAATCCACTTCACACATGCATGTACCCACAAATGTACACATGCAACCCAAGACACCAATACACACATGTACATGCTTATACATGTACACGCATATGTATATGAACAACCCTCCAAATGAAAAAAGGTAGAGGTTTAGCGAAAACTATAACTCATCAAGTGTGAAGCTGAGAGCTGTCACTAAGCTATAAATCATGAATATATTTTAAAGTATAAACTTTAAAATTTTTGAATTCATTTAATTAGAAATTGAAGAGTAAGTTAACCATGTTTTTAAAACAAAAGTGTTAGCTGTATAAGAGAAGAAATAAGTGTATATATATATATACGTATATATATATACATGGATCTATATCTTATTCTCATCCAATGTAAGAAAATTTTAAAGTAAAATGGCAACATGGCATACATTTTACATGAATAACATTTGCATGGCATAGTCCAGATATTGTCCAGGGCTTGGAAAAACAGAAGTTCTCAGCCACTGATGATGGTAACAGAAGCTCATAGAATTTCTATGGGTAGTAAGTTGGATGTGTCTATCAAAATTACAGATGCTCCTCATTTGACTTGAAAAGTGCCTCCTATCAATACATTCACATTCAGGCAAAATGTATAGAACAAAGAACATCAAAGGGCTACCTTGACAATAAAAAAATAAATAAAACTTAAAAAAAGGAATATCAAAGGGCTGTTTGCAATACCAAAATAAACATTGAAATCAATCTATATGTGCACCAGAATGTGTGATGTTTAAATATTTATCTTCAACTTATAATTAAGTGAAATGCACAGTTTTTAAGGATGGCGCAGGAAAATACATAAAAATTCATAGGATGCAAATGTAATTAAAAAGCCAAAATGCATAAACATGTGTAAAATGCAATTCTATTTGTACATATAGATCAGTACATAGACTAACTCTACAGAAGAAACCAACATAACTGTGAGACTGTATTTAATAACTGGGGAAATATTTTAATTTGTATTGAACTCAACAAAACAAGTCAGGTGTGATGATGCATATGAGCACGGGCAGTATGCATGGGGTTTACATGGGAAAACCATGCCCCAGACAATCCTCAGACAAAAGCACAAGACCATATCTAAAAATAAAATTTAAAAAGGAGGGTATATCTTGAGTGGTAGAGCTCTTGACTCCCAAGCCCAAGGCCCTGAGTTCACATGCTAGTCCTGATATAGAGAGGTAGGGAAAGAGGTGGGGGTGGGGAGAAACAGAAGCAAAAAAGAAATTAATCAAATAATTCCAGGCAGAAAGAAAAAGGAAGAGAGGTAAGAAACTATAAAAAGAAGAACAAAAGTAATTCTCTTTTTATAGTGAATTGAACGCGATGAATAAAGTACTTACACAGTGGAAGGCACTCAGTCTTTATTGGCAAGGACTCTCTCCATTTTTATAGGCTTTAGAGTTCAAACACATTTTCCTAGAGTTGGAGCCAGGAGATCTATATTTCAAAACTGGAGGCCAGGCTGACTCATCGTCTAACGACAAAAAAGCCATTTTGTCTTTTTGCACTTTTACATCATACTGCACACAGTGATTATAATGCTTTCATTCTCTTTTCCAATCTAACGTATTCCTGAACTGGAGGTGTTGGGTTTGGGTTTGGTGTTGTTTGTTTGTTGTTTCTTCCAAGGTTCTTTTTAGCCTAAAGATTCTATACATGGAATCTTTAGAAAAAGTAGAACAATTTAATATTAATATAATTCATTCAAAGAATTCGTGTCTTACACTATTTCCCTTTACTGTAATTTCTCTCGTTTGTTCATGTATGTGAGCTAGTCCTTATTCTAGTTTTTGTAGACTTTTTGTAGCTCAGCTGTCCAAACAGCAGGCTTTTTACCTTCAACCTCTGGTGATCTAAACCATATGACTCTGTTGGGGTCCCCGAGTTAGCCTGGGCTAACTCCTCCAGTAGTTCTCTACATTTTCCTTTCTAGTTCCCACTGAGCCAGGTTACCACGCAAAGCCCAGGAGCCACTGTCAGCTCTGATTATATTGTTTTCTCACTACAAACATAGGGCAGGAATGAACGTCCATCATCAAATGGAGTCTGAAATAGACAGTGGGCTCAAGGTCAAACTGTCACAGCCTTTGGCTTCTCCCTAGATTCTAAAACTGATCTATGGCTTCATAAACCTGTCCCTTCACATGAATATGCAACATGAGAAGGACTTCCAGCAATCCACTTCCTCTGTCTCTAGTGTCTCTGGTGGCTTTATTTGGATTGGGTTGGATTCTGGGATACTAAAGTCCTTGATGCTCTGAAATGAGGTAGTCAAGGTAGTTGTGTCTCTCCTTGTAAGCATCACCTCTGCTATGTCTCTCCTTTATTTTATATATATATATATATATATATCCTGGCACTGATCCCTACTACACTGCAATTATTCTCATATCACTGGAGAAGTGGGAATGCCTGCCCCTTCAGAGCATTGATTTACAACAACCAAGACCCCTGGGAATGCCCCCCAAATTACTTAAGTCACTCCCAACTAACCAGTCTTTATTAAGTGCCTTTTATACAGTTTCAAGTAGCCTGCTGTGTAGTCAGTGAGATGAGACACAGGCGGGAGAAGCGGAGAAGGATAGCACCACATAAATGGTGCCCTGGTCAGCACATCATGGGAAACTTAGCCAGAGAGCCTTCCCTTCACAGGGCCACAAGCACGGCAGACTTCTCGGATTTAAAATGCAACTGCATTTTAAGCATAAGTAAAATCTACACAATGGAAGTGAGGGCAGAGATACGACCCGTGGCTGAAAAGACAGAAATAAAAGGCGTAGCCTAGTACACACATTGGCTGGAATAGGAATAGACTGTATCTGCAGGTCAGAGGACTTGCCATACTCAGAGACCTGTCCTGGTGGAAAATGCACAGCCTACCATCTATTGCTAAAGAGAGGAGCCCAACCTGGTCTTTTCTCAAGGCTAGAAAAAGGATGAGAAAAAAGGAATATTCCAAAACTAGCCCAACTGATTGTGGTTATGATGTCCTGGCATCCTGTCCGCCTCTACCCAGAAGAGGTGAGGTAATCAAGGTAAATTATTTATACCAATTATCTTTGCAATAGAAAGGCTGTTCATGTAATAGCAGAGGGAAGCAAGTGATGATGTAAGAGAGAACCCCTTGCCACTCTTGTTGTGGCTGGAGTCTCCTTGGTGTCCTTCGGGGACCAGAGATCCCAGAGATTGTAAGATGTAAGAAGGTAAGAGGTACAGGATATTTTGTACTTCCCCAAACTCTATATTAGTATACTGATAGGGCAGATTTAAATCTTCCCTCACCCAGGTCCATAAACACTTTTAGAAAAAAAAAAAAGTCATTTCCCTGATGAATAAATGATACAGAGGCCTAAGGAGTTCTGTCTGAGTACGCTGTAAGTTTGGGGAACAACAACTAATAAAGGAACTGAAGGGTTGTGTTTCTGACTGCCCCAGACACTGGGCAGAAGGAAGACGAAACTATGGTGGTGGGGGCTGTGCAGAGACAAGGAGCCACAGAGGAATGAAGTTCTGGAAATATACAGCAGCCCCGCCCAGCTTTTCCATGTATATTATATATAATATATATAACATAATATATGTATATAGTGCCACACCGTTGGGTCAAGAGAGAATATAGGAAGGAACCTACTTTTTAATTTTTTGAAAAGAGCCAGCAGCACAGAGGTTGCATCAAGAAGGAATGTTTAGCAAAGACTTGTCATTCGAAATCCTCACAAACAAAAGAACAACGAAACAGCACCCACAAGTCCTAATGTGCACACTGCAGCCAGCTGCCAATCACCCAAACACTGAATCTCTCTGTCCCATGGTGTGAGAGGCTGCAAGCAGACACCTGGAGCACAGACAACTCAGATGTGGAGGGAAGATTCATTCACCTGGGAAGGCAGAGAGAGATCAGCCAGGGATCAGTTGTTTCACCCCGAGGAATGAGGGGATGGTGAAGAGAACAAGAGCTTCAAAGCACAGTGCTTCATGCTCATGTTGTTCCCAGCCACACTGGCTGCATTCTACGAGGAGATGCTTTCTTTGCAAGTGCCCAGTGGGAGTCTTTAAAAAAAAACAAAACTCCAGATCATTTCAGCCTTCTTTTGTTCGCACACTCCTCAGGTCTGGCAAAGCCTTCTTCGTGGGACACATGACAGCTGTGGGCTCAACACACCCATCCTTTTTCTGTCTCTCAGCATTACTTCCACAGGAAGATCTCTATTTCCCTGAATTTGCTTTATCTTAAAAAAAAACCTCTTTCCTCTTCTGGTTTCAATTATCTATAATCTGTTCAAACTACTTAAAAGGACTTCATCTTTCCAAGTATCACTTGGTCAGGATATTTTCTTACAGTTCCTCTTTACTGCTTCTTAAATCTAATTAAAATCTAAGACCACAGGCTACTGGATTTCTTATTATCCCACATTTTATTCCCCACATGAATTCCATATCTCTATAATATTGTTAAATATTAATTTACTGCTCAGCTACAGTCAGAGAGTTTTGCCTTTTGTACCTTCTCACACACATTACATTTTTCACGTGAACTCATTTGACCTACTCCTTCTCCAACCATACCTTTAAAACTCTTTAGCTGGGTCTGGTGTTGTTAGAAATAGAGTCACTGGTGGTCCATTTATAAGACAAGGCATTTGACCCTGAGTGGAAAATTACCAGTAGATTGCTTACCATGCAACTTGTGGGCAGGACAAAGTTCATGCATTAAAAGTCAGTAGACAGCCAGGTGCAGGTGGCTCACGTCTGTAATCCTAGCTACTCAGCAGGCTGAAATCTGAGTACATAGTTTGAGGCCAGCCTGGGCAGGAAAGTGAGATTCTTAGCTTCAATTAATCACAGAAGAAAACAGAAGTGGAGCTGGGGTGATAGAGTGCTAGCCTTGAGCAAAAGAAGCTCAGGGACAGCATCCAGATCCTGAGTTCAAGCCCCAGGACTGGCAAAAAAAAGAAAGTTAGTAGACAAGCAGGAATGATTACAAGGTGGCAGATTAGCAAGGAGCAGAATAGACTGTAATAAAATGAAGAAATAGGTACAAGTGTGCACGTGCATGAAAGCACATGCCGGAAATGCCTTCCTACCACAAAAGAACAAGGAGAGGGGAAGTGGTTATGGTGAAAAGCTGGCTTTTAAAATTCAGCCAATCTCTGCTTTGTATGTCCCTCCCCCACGGTATAACCCCTGCTTTCACTGTATTTGAGGTTGGTATAATTTGTGGAGGGGAAGGGAAAAAACAAATCGTTTAAATGGGGATGGTGGATCCATTGCAACAATGAGATGTACAAGTCGTTATGAGGAAAAACGAACTTTACAACTTTGGTGGGGGGGGAGGAGGATTGAGTGAGGGGGGTGGGGGAAGGATGGGAAGGGATGGGAAGGGGAAACAAAGGAGGAGGCTACAATGCTTGATAAGAAATGTACTCATTATCTTGCCCATGTAATTGTAACCCCTCTGTACAGTATTTTCACAATAAAAAATAAAAATAAATAAATAAAATTCAGCCAATCTCAAGAGGTACCTATATTCAAATTAACCAACAGAAAGGAAGATAACAACTGCCCGGCACTATTGGCTCACATTTATAATCCTAGCTACTCAGGAAGCTGAGATCTGAAGAACTGGGCTATGGCACAAAGTGGCAGAGTCCTAGCCTTGAGCACAAGGGCTTGGGACAATGCCCAGGCCCTGAGTTCAAGCCCCATGACCGACCAAAATAGTAAGGTAACTGAGGTGAGAGAATGTAAGCTTCATAGTACTCAGCCAATGAGGAATTGAGGGAGGGGCCTCAACCTCACACAATAGAGATACAAGACTTGTAACCGCCTCAAGATAGCCTTTGAAGTCTCACTTTCGCTGCATTTCCTGTCGTTGCGTCCATCCTTTGAGCTTGGATGGGTGAGTGTGTTTTTCACAGTGACTATAGCTATCAAAATGTTAACACTAGGACTCTAAGGCAGGAGGACTGAGCTCAAGTCTGAGCTAAATAGCAAGTCAGCCTACAGAAACTCTGTCTCAAACAAATAAGGAAACAAAACAAAAAAGTAAGAAAAATACAAAAACACAACTTTCACATGATGACATTCATTCAGATTTCCCTATACAATAGCTAGTTTCCTCAAATGTTAAATCAATTTTCTTCTTTCTCCCCAATCTCTGTGAATTCTCCAGTCATAAAGCATGGGCAAAGATGATTATAGTAACTTGGACGGATAAAATAATACCATTTAGATAGAAGCTTAGACTATGTATGCCAATTTCTCTCACACATTATCTTATAAACCATGCTTACTACTTATCTAGAAGAAACTCCACCCAAAACCTTTCCCTGATCTTTCTATATGCCAGATAGAATTTTGTACATATGGAACAACAACAAAAAAAAAACAACCTGACAAATTCACATAGGTTTCATTGCATGGCTTTCGGAAATAACTTCCCCATGAGTTTTCTGTCTCTGGTATGATAAATAATTTGCCAGTCCCTTCCCTCTACCAAGAGAGCTCTGAGGATTAATGACAGTTATAAAAAGGCTCATTTTACAAAGTCTATAAGAGAGGAAGTAGGGTTTGAGAGAATGTGGTCCACAGGGACACACAGCAAACTCTTCTGTATCCTCCTCATTTACATTCCAGCTATAGAGACACAACAGATAAAAGAAAAAAAAACTGTTACAGATCCTTTGAGTTTTTTAATCCTACAGATGAAGCTAGGCATTGGTCACTAGTTAAGCTGACCAGTGTCTTTGGCAAAAATACCTGCTAAAGATATTAGATATTAGAAAGTGCCCCAGGGCAATTTATTTCTAAATATACATTTGTGATTTCCACAGACATGAAAATCTATTACCTTCGAGGCTGCAGGAGAGAAAACTCTAATAAAAGATAATCATGGCTTTGTATGACTAAATCAGCAATGAAATGTTTGCTCTATTTTTGTATTTGAGAAGCGATAATATTCTGGGTATTGTCTTTTCTAAAACTATCCGGTTCTTCTTAATTTTGCAAAATTATGAATGCTGAACACTTTGCTCTGGCCCTCATAGAACACAGCAGCTGTGGAGAGCAGCAGTCCACGCCATTGCTGGCATTCCTGCAGTACTCTGCCCTTTCTCTGCTTTCCGCTTTTGCAGAAATGACTTTTATTGAAGGGCGATGTAACTAGACTCGTGGACATTTAAATAACCATTCTGGGTAGTTATCATAGTTGGGAAAAGTGAACAAATTTAGCAGAGGAAAAAAAGGACGAAAGAGGCAAAGGCAAATAACTTAAAACAAGTATAGACATAGTGTCTAATGTGAGGGCATTTTATTTATAATTTCTGACAAACCACATGCACATTGTGTTGTTAAAAAAAAAAACCATTAGAAGAACACACTCAACTTCCATCGACCTACTGCCAAGACAGGACAATGGGAAGACCTCAGATTTTAAGTTTCCATGCCAAAATCACAGGAACATGAGATCTACAATGCAAAGAATTCCACATGGAGTCTCACTAAGAGGCATCAAACAATGTAGACCTTTTAGCAAATATTTGTTTTAGTGTAACAGGATAAAATATGAAAAAAATAAGGAAAAGGAGAAAAAAGCATCTCCTGCTTAAAATGCAGCAGTAGAAGACAAGGCAAAAATGGAAAGTTTTTCCTAGGTTTTATGTTCTCTGAGCCAGAGAAACGCATGGTCATGTCACCCAATCATTAGACACAGTTCTAAGTGGCCGCAATGGATCTCCTTGTTATTCTAAAACATGGAGATGTGATCTTCCCAAAACACAGGGACAACAGGTGAGTTTCAGGACTTCCATTTTCCCAGCGTGCCCTGCAACTTTCTGTTTCTCTACCCACTCAAGGAGCTTGCATTGTCGAAGGAGAAGGCTCATGCAGATAGCTCCTTGAGTCTCTCTATTCTTGTGACTAAACATGTAAAAGGAAGTTATAGGAGAGGAGCCTGTCTCAGTAATTTTCGATTTCTTGGTTTTTATTTCTAAGTCTGGCCCTTTAATATGTATTATATTTAATTTTCCTATCTATCTATCTATCTATCTATCTATCTATCTATCTATCTATCTATCTATCTATCTATCTATCTATCCATCCATCCAGGCTGCTCAGCTCTGGACATCTGCTTGTGAGGCTTCGTATTCATTTCACTCACAACCTTTGTAGTGCTTTGAAATAGAACAAAAGATTATATTCAGTTTCAGAATGGATGGAGTTATGAAAGCCTTCCCAAGAGGCTTCTCTTTCAGCCTGTCACAGGAGAGAATGAACATGACTTATGGAAAAAAAGACAGAGTCCCTGCGTCTGTCTGCAAAGGTCTGAGAAATGCCTGTGGGGGACCGCTCCTCTTTGCCACCTTGAAACCTGTGAATAACCACCTAGTGTTCACTCTGTCCCCTGCAAGGCTGAAATCTCTCATTTTTTTTCTAACTATGGTTTTGTGGCTTTGAACTAACTCACTGCCCTGTGAAAGGGATGATGCATAGGTTATAAAGGTTTCCCAGTGCCATGTTCTCAGCCAGTGCCATACCAAGAGAAACAACTCCAACAATGACTAGAGAGAAGAGAACTTGAAGGTACTGGTCTTTTGAAACCCTCTCTCTTCTCCCAGGAGAAAGATGACTATTATAATCTCTCATGGGGAGAAATACTCAATTTCAATCTACCTCTAGCTCTCATAAATTATGTGGACTGTAAAGAAATACCAAACTGAAAATGCAAGCTCAGCCACAGAAATGGTTTAGAATGACTGAAGGGAAGATGTTAGGAAACAATTGGAAGTGTTTTGAGGGGAAATTTCCAAAAGGGAAGTAAAAGTCCAAAGAGAGAAACATAATGTAAGGGAGATAATGGCTTTTTGTTGGTGAAATCATTTTAAGAAGCCATAAGCACGCCATTTTTGTTAAAGAAGGGTTTATCATTTCTTTAATGGTATTCAAAAGTAGAATACAAAACAAATTATGAACTTTCCTCCTCAAAAATAGTCAAAGGAAGACACTAACCTAGTAACAGCTTTTGGTGTGTAAAGTATATTTAATCATCAAATGCTGTGCAAGAACACATAATACTTCATCATTTTGAAATGGTCGATATGAGTGAGGTGTTACATAAATGCTTTACTTGCAGTTTTTCTCATCTGTTAAGCAAGAAAACCGAAAGAAACGAAGCACTGTGGATCATTTTTAAATTTGCAGAGCTGATGAGTGGGGGCATTGTCAGCCATTTACAGCCCATGCAAGACCTTACTCTGTGAAACTGGAGTAGACAGCACAGGAGAAACAGCTGGTGTCATGGGGAATCGTGTCACACGATTTTAACAGCCTGTGTATGCTCTCTCAAATCCTCCCAAATAAACTTCTGATTGATTTCATCAGCTCTTCAACTACTCCGGAGTCATGTTAATTTCCGTCGTGTCAATTCAGTCATGTTAGTACAGAGATCATGGTGTGTGCCCCAGGAAATAGCACAAGGAAGAGGATTTTGACGGGAGCATTGAGTATGCCGTGGGTGTAAGAGCAGGGTTACAGGCAGAGAGACCAAGAGCATACACATGGCGTCCAAAGTCTGCTGTGTTCATGGACATTTGAATGCAGATATCCTGTGCTGGAAAGGCACAGGTAATAAGATTCTTTCATTGCAATGAAATCATTTGATCAATAGGGATTCACAAGTGGCCAGAGAACAGGGTTAGCTGGCAAAGAGCGCTATAAACCCTCCTGATGGTACAAATGCTCACTTTAAGAGTGTACCATGATGACTCAGGAAGAAAGAGAATGGGGAAGTGCCTCTTCTTTCTCCATCGGCAGGGACCTAGAGCTCTCCCAGCTGTCTGCAGGTAGTCATAGTCTGGCATTACAATCAGCATTAAAGTGGGAATGTAAGTGTGGCTCATCAGTGCTTCCAGATCCCCACTCCATTTAAACCTCAATCAAACTGGCAAGTGTTTTATCTTTCTGTTGCATGAGGTTATCAGTGTGTCTTTCATATTTCAGCCAGACCACTGTTAGAAATGGAACTCTAGAGACTCAAAGTCATTCATCTTACATTAATCCCTCTGCTTGCCCAATAATAGAAATAATACTGCACTCTCCAGGGGGCTTAGTGCCGACAAATTTGTTAATGTCTATAAAACATAATGAAGATTAAAATGATGCATGTATATTTGCCCTTAATAACAAGCACATTAGCTATTTGTTGTTACTCCAAGCATGTACATTAAAGTGTATCGACTCTGAAACCGGTGACATTTTGCTAGATGATGATTCCTTTCAAGGGGAGTTCTTTCTGAACTAGCTCTAATAGGATTTTTAAATACATTTAGTGTCTGGGGCTATGGACTCGTTTATTTAGCTTGCTATTTTACATAGATCTTATTCCCAGAGTCATTCTGAACATTTCACAGAAGGCTTTCAAAGAAAACAAGACTTTTTTTTTAGTGTAGCTGGTAAAGACCCTTTTATTTATTTATTTTTCTTGGAATGTATTTTTACAAAACTGGGAACAATACTGAGGATTCAATATGGCAATTTACTCATTCATCTGGCCCTGACTCCCCTAACAGCTGCCATTCTCAGTATCCATCAGCGTGGACCACCACCGAGTGTGCGCCTAGCTGATTGCGTCTGCGGGGCTCTCCACTCACCTGCCTGACTCGTGACAGTTCAGATAACTTCTGATGAATATGCGCCACTTTGCATTGTAGTTCATGTGACCATCAATCTATGTAGTAATAATAATCAGGTAGTGTCATTGTATTTTTCACTTGGCTCTTTCATGATGTCTACACTCAAGTATCAGTGAGCAGACAGACTTTAGACACCATACCTGTCTTCCTGACCTTTGTATACCATGGCCTCCTCATTCTTCCAACCAAGGGCAAATTTCTTTTCTCCTCACAATGCTTCTTCCTCCACTGTTTATGCATGTGCAAACTGTAAACCTGATGTGACATCATTGGATCACTTCTTTTCTAGAAAAATTTTTTAAAGTAATCTGCCATTTGTGGTTGCTAGCTGGTATTCTCTCATTTTGAGAGACATCAAGAAGAGAATGGGTGAGGGAGAGAGGCCTTAGTGACTTCTTTCTGAACTAAGTCCTAAAATAAGTACACTTTCCAAATGTGCCTGTAATTTCCATGCCTCTGGGCAACCAGCATGCTGTAGTGAGTTGTATGTTCTACTAATATCTAGTACAATGAGGCACATTAAAATATCCACTCTGGTAATATCTGCCATGTGACTGCCACACTGTGGGGCAGGGGTAGAGGACAAAACATCAGCAGAGGGACAATCAGAGGTACATTCTTAGACACTGCGCTAAACATTCCCAGACACAGGCGTGAGTTTGGGAAAGAGGCACAAGTATGGAAAAGGCCAATAAGTGCTTCTATGTCATGTGTAGAGGGATGAAGTTCCCAATGTCTTTAGCTAGAAAGGTTGATCCAGGAAGGATACTTCTTTTACTGTTCAGCCAGAGTTCTTAGTGCAGAAATTCTCAACTGGATTGCATCTTTAGGGGTTCAATGGTAAGAATTCACAGAGCAGTTCCTACAATTAGCTATAGAATCACATAAGATAGATGGGCGTGTGTGAGCACACATGCGTGCATGAATGCGTGTACAGGTGAAAGTGTGTACCTGTATTGGTTGAGGAAACTACTCTAGGAATAGGATTCTTACATGTTGTAAAAGTCTCAAAGGACACTCTCAAAACACATAAAATTGAATAAAACTAATTTAAGAAAATTTAAACTCATCTGAAGGGAGGCATCCCAAATTATGAAATTTAGATTTTGTTGTGTGTTATGTTTTATCTAGTTTCAGCAAATGAAGGTCAAAATAAATGAAAGACTTTATTTACTTACTAATGATTACTTCTGATTTTCACTTTTCCCTCCCTACTTACAGATCCAATGAAATAATGTTCCCTGTAGAAGACAGGCAACCTCAGGCACAGCATCCACAGCGTGTGGGGACCCAGTGAGTCACAAAGGTCTCCTGAGTCTCTTTAGTTTCCACTTTAAAATAAGAATTAGGCCTTATGGTAGTGAGAATGATCTTTTGGCTATACAATTCAAACAGCAGAACCCTTTCCCACATATGGCCTGTTTGTCTTCAAACATCTACTCAGTATAAGGCTAAATCTAAAAAATAACAAAAACCAAAGTTTTTTTATTATTGTGAAAAAATAAAAAAGGGGATACAATTTCATGGACAAGATGATGAGTACATTTCTTATCAAGCATTGTAGCCTCCTCCTTTATTTCCCCTTCCCATCCCTTCCCATCCTCCCCCCTCCCCACCGAATCCTCCTGCCCACTCCCCCCACCAAAGTTGTAAAGTTCGTTTTTCCACAAAACTACTTGTACATCTCATTGTTGCAATGAGTCCAACTGTATCCCTATTTAAACGATTTGTTTTTTCCCTTTCCCTCCACAAATTAGACCAACATCAAATACAGTGAAAGCAGGGATTATACCAAGGGGGGGGAGACATACAAAGCAACAAAGAAATATCTTATAAATATGTTAGAAACAATCGCATGAAAGGAAAAAACATTTGAATAGATATCTTAGGGTTCATTTCCCTAACATCAACTTATCTGACCTTTTCTGCTTGACTCAGACATATACTAGTTATTGTAAATAAGGGAAATCATGGGACCTACATTTCTTTGGGCCTGGCTTATTTCACTTAATATAATTTTTTCCAAGTCTTTCAATTTCCTAACAAATGGGGCAATGTCATTCTTTCTGATGGAGCCATAGAATTCCATTGTGTATATATACCACATTTTCTTGATCCATTCATCTACTGAGGGGCATCTGGGTTGGTTCCATATCTTAGCTATGGTAAATAATGCTGCAATAAACATATTCGTGCTGGTAGCTTTAGTGTGGTCTTGTTTGTGAACATTTGGGTAAATGCCCAAAAGTGGGATTGCTGGGTCATAGGGGAGCTCTATGTGGAGTCTTTTGAGGAACCTCCATACTACTTTCCAAAGTAGTTGAACAAGTTTACACTCCCACCAACAATGCAGTAAGGTTCCCTTCTGTCCACATCCCCTCCAGCATCTGTTGTTATTAGAGTTCTTGATTATAGCCATTCTAACTGGTCTGAGGTGGTATCTCAATGTTGTTTTTATTTGCATTTCTTTTATGGCTATGGTTGAGCATTTCTTCATGTGTCTATTGGCCATCCTTCTTTCCTCTTCAGAGAAGTTTCTCTTTAAGTCTTTAGCCCACTTATTTATTGGGCAGTTGTTTCTTTGAAGATTTTGAAGATTTGTTGTTGGGGGATTTAATTTTTTGAGTTCCAGGTATATTTTAGATATGAGACCCTTGTCCGTTGTATGGCTAGTGAAGATCATCTTCTCCCAATCCATGGGCTTTCTATTGATCTTGCTAGCTATGTCCTTTGCCATGCAGAAGTTTTGCAATTTTATGCAATCCCATTTGTCCAACCTTTCTTTGATTTGTTGTGTTTCTGGGTCTCTATTAAGAAAATTCGGCCTGTGCCAAGGAGACTTAGGGTTTCTCCTATTCCATCCTGTAATGTTTTCAGAGTGTCTGCTTTGACTCTGAGGTCTTTGACCCATTTGGAGTCGATTCTGGTGCAGGGTGATTATATAAGAATCTAGCCTTAGTTTTCTATAAGTAGTTTACCAGCACCATTTACTGAAGAGGCTGTCTTTCTTCCATTCTATTTTTTTAGCATTGAAAATTATACGGCTATAGGTCTGTAGGTTCATTTCTAGGTCTTCAATTCTATTCCATTAGTCCTGAGGTCTGTTCTTGTGCCAGTACCAAGCTGTTTTGATTACTATGGCTTTATAGTAGAGTTTGAAATTTGGTATTGATATTCCTCCAGCACTGTTCTTTCTGTTGAGGATCGTTTTTGCTATTCGGGGTCTTTTATTGTTCCATATGAATTTTTGGATTGCCTCTTCTATTTCCTTGAAGAATGAGGTTGGAATGTTGATAGGTATCACATTGAATTTGTAGATAGCCTTGGGAAGTATTGCCATTTTCACTATGTTGATCTTTCCAATGCAGGAGCATGGGAGTTTTTGCCACTTTCTAAGTTCTGTTTTGATTTCCTTTTTCAGGTTTTTAAAGTTTTCATCATAGAGGTCCTTCACTTCTTTAAAAACCAAAGTTTTTGTATTCCTCTAAAAATGCTCCCAAATATTAGGGTGTTTTTACATCAGAAAATAAAACTTTTGTTTTGTTCAAAGTATTAATTGCTTATGACTTGGTGATAGTTGTTGAAAGGAGAAATAAAGTTTGGAATAATGAATATTGACTGCTTATTGCTAAAGATTAGCATTGATTCTTAAACTTTAGTTTCCACCTGTACCAAGAGGACTTGTCAAAATACAGATTCCGGGAGCCCCCTCTTCACCCTTGAATCTCTCATTCATATATTGGTGTAGAGCCTGAGAACTTGCAACCTGAACAAGTTTCCATACAGGTCCAATAGTTCTGGACAAGACTCTGCCCTGTCTCAGAGGGTTGACTGGTCTAGTCAACTTTGACTGTCAGAGAAGAAGCTTCCATGTGTTTTGTCTAGTTTTTGTTTGTTTGTTTTTGGTCACTAAGAGTAGTAAATGATATTTAGAAGTTCATGCAAACCTTGTTCCCCCCATCAGCTATAGATGCATTCCCTGATAGCTTGTTAATTTCAATGATTTATTCTTATCTCTGGGTGGCAGCAACTCTAACATCTGTCATTCCCCAACAGAACAAGGAACCATGTACATGTTTTCAAAAGGAAGAAGGTGGGGGATGGGCATTGGACATCAATGCCTCAGAGCCTGAGTTCTTGAGCAGGCAATGGTAGAGGGCCATGCTGAGCCCCACAGCTTGGGAAGCCTGAAAGGAACAGCACCTGGGGCAGTAGCTGCTTTGTGTCATGTATCTGCAATCTACTCACTGGGACCCACTCAGAGTAAATGGGGAATGTTTGGGTTGTTATCCTGGTCTTCAGCCTAATTCTTCCCTATTGCCTCTTATTTAGTTCCACATGAAAGGCTATTGCTTCCGAGGAGGAGCTACAAGCAGAGCTGAATGTGCAGAAAGAAAAGGAGACAGAAGGCCCTCGTGGAGCTCTGCTTCTGCTACTCCTTGCTATGACCTTTCTGAGCCTCTCTACCCTGTCTGTAAAGTGGGAACTGGGATTGATATGGGACTTCGGGGACAATTTTGCAGCCTAAAGGGGTTGCAAGATCTGCTTCACCATGGGGCCCTGTATCTCTTTCTCAAGGGTCTCCATAGAAACATTCTAATGGTACTTAAATCTGCCAAGATGGTGGCATTTGTTAAATTCTCTGCATATTTTGAAAGGAAAACCATCTTATTTACATTCTTGGCCATTCTGTGGAAAACTCTTAACAGAACATTTCCTAAAATGTCAAAAGTAAAGTAAAGCTGGGATCGCCTCTCCAGCCACCCAGCCAATATCTGTTAGGCCTTCTGTACAGGCCATGACACAGAGTCTGGACCCAACCATACGCTCCAGCTCAGGTAACTGAGCTCAGGTAACTAATTCTAGGCACATTGCTTTGGGTTTTGTTCTTTCTGTTCTACAAGCTGTACTATTGCTATGGGAAAGGCAGAAAGAATGAGACTAGCTGTCTCCATAATTTTGGCCAAAACTGTGTATGTGGACTTTCTTCTATTGTTGCAGACCTGGGGCCAGCCCCACAGAAGGTACTGGGTAGCTGGAGATTCCAGTTCTACTTCTGTGTTTAAAGCAGGATTCCGCTAGACTCCACACAATGGTTGCCTGACCAGCAGCATGAACAATACCCAGGGACTTGCTACTCTGTGGATCCCACCCCAGAGCTACTCTATGAGGAACACTGAGGTGAGGCCCACCGAAATGTGCTGTGACAATCCTCCAGGCCATTCCAATGTGTACTAACACTGAAGCACCATGGCTGGAGGAGATTCAAGAAAGTATGGGACTAGCTACTGCCATGGAGATCAGATGAGTGTTCAAGTGACGATCACACAGATAGTATGCAGCCACTTTGTGTTTGTGACACAGCTCGAGAGTTTCATGGAGACCCATGGGGCACTAATAGAAGAATTCCTGAAAGGAGGATGTTAGAGTATAGACTGAAAGAAAGAGGAATCAGATACAAAATGGAATGAAACAGGCTCCAAGGAACTGTCTGAGCATAGCTAAAGGCAAGGAGTTGATGAACTGGAGGTAATGAACAAGAAGAGTCAGAACGTTGCTATAAGATGGAGAAGTAGGAACACTCAACTAGAAATTTGCTCCCAAGGAATAGGAAGCCATTGTAGGGTTTTGAGCAGTAAAGTCGCCCCGAATTGGCCTGTGTTTTTGAAGAACAATTCTAGCAGCAAGAAGAAGGGTGTAACAGATATTTGTTCTGTTCCAATTTAGAAGTAGATAATGATGTATTGTAGTCCCTTCTATGAGTAACTATGAGTTCCAACTTAATATCCTCAGGTTCTTGGTCAAACACAACCACATCAAAATAAGGATTATACACTAAATTTAAGTGAGAAAGGCTGTTTGATAAGGTAAGATGTCTGCATGTAGGGACACATCACAGTAAACTCTCCCTGGCATAATTAATATATGCGATTAACAAATGTTGAGGAAAAAAAAAAGAAAGGAAGGCCACCAGTCTGATTTCATTCTGATGTATGTCATGCACTATGACATGATTCTAAACACCTGATTAAGTGAATGTGCCTATTTGAATACATGTCTGTGACAAAAATAAATAAAATTATGATAGGCTGACATGGAAATATCCTCTCGAGTCAGTGGTCGTATGCTTGCGAGTCATTCGAACTTCCCCTTTTGTGGTAAGAGGAGTCTGTCTTCTCTTTCCATCTCCTCATCTGGTTTGTGTGTCATTTCTTCCCTTCAGGGCTGGGGCATAGCCAGGAACTTTCCAGTATGTCTCTCACCCTGACAGAGCAACCATGATCCTTCCACTTCTGCTAAATATTGATTCATTGCAACACCAAAAAAGTAATCCTTCCTATGGGCAATGTCTCTATGACCTCCTGGGACTGGTCAATTTAATGGGACTTGAATTATGGGTTGGGCTTGAGAGACATAGGAAATTTTCAGATGTCTTTCAAGTAGAACTGTGTTTTGGTGAGGATACCCCTCATCTATAATCTCAGAGCTAAGTATTTAAAAGTTCAGCTACCAGAGGTTTGGTGCTTTGAATCCAAGGGAAAAATATAGTATCCTGCTATAGTACCTGATACAAACACAAAGCAGTACCTCTTTTTGTATTCTGCTCTAGCATTCTTCTGCAAAGACAGCAGGTTTCCTTGAACCTATACTGCTGTTTCTGTCACCTTCTGCCTCAAACAATCTCTTGAAAACAACTGGATTCTGAGCAGAGATACGAGGATTTGGGCTTGTCTAAAGGCAGCCTGGGAAGACTCAGGTTCTTATCTGTTCAGATTTCCCTGGGTGTCATTAACTAGTAAGTGCTAACCTTTCCTATTTAACAAGAGGACACTCTAATTTTCCACAGGAAGATGTGGCCATCTATCAAGGCTGTGTCTTTCACATCTCTGTCTGCTGGAAAAAAAAAAAAAGATGTTCTTTAAACATCTCTCGGCACCGTCACGACTCTATCTGCCCTTCTCTTCACCTGGAGCTGGTTGGCCGGATTTGATGTTCTTGTTATCACGGTGACCCTGTCTACTGGGCCCGTGGGAAATGTTGGAAATGGCCCTTGTAGCAACTCCAGCACAGAGAGTGAATGCAGTTCCTCAAAGGATGGCCTGGCTTTGCCCTGGAGGCATCTAAGGGGGCTCCTGAGCTGTGACCTTGACATTTCATGTCTTTGTACCAGAACTGCTCTGGGGAGGTGAATCCAGAGCTTAGGTGCAACCAGCACTGTCTGCGAACACAAGCCTTCCACTGCAACCTACGCAGGAGGCTTCTAAGACCCTTCCTTCCACACCAGGGTCTCATCAAAGTCATTCCCAACCACTTTTCCATAGAGGAACTCTTGTGACTAGGATTTCTTTTTTGTTGTATTCCCATTGAGATCTTGCAATCAATGATATTTAGCTTCCCTCTTAGACTGACACCCAAGGCTGTCTACTTTTTCATTCAGTCCTGTTAATAACTAAGGTCTAAAGCTATCTATCTATCTATCTATCTATCTATCTATCTATCTATCTATCTATCTATCTATCTATCTATCTACTTAACTACCTATCTCCCTATCCATCCATCCATCTATCTATCTAACAGCAATAACTAGATAAATGTATAGACATAGCTCCTTGCTCTCTTTCATCAGGAAGTCTGTACTATTCTCTTCCTTGCCTGGGAAGCAGGGTGGAGAGGTCCTCATTTGGCACAAAGTGGCCCCATAGTCAGGAGTCTAGATAGAGTGTTTATATCCCACCAATAACTAAGATTTATAGATATATCTAGACATAGGAAAATCTGGATAAATAGATACATACATACATACCTGGATGGATGGATGACAGGTGAATGCCACCACTTAATGTGCAAAGAGAGGGGAAAAATGCAATGCATTCTCATTACATGTAATACAATTATGGCAAAGATGGGGAAAAAATGAATGGAGATCCTGGCAGTGGTTAAATATTCTTTTTTTGGTGTTTAAATATTTTTTAAAAACTTTTCAATGCTTTATTCTAATTTGAGGAATCCGTGTAAATTTAGTAGACAGCTGATGAGAAGGTTTCTGAAATAATGTGTCCTGATTTCAGAAAACCTCGGGCAAATTTCAGGGCCGTATTGTTAGATGAGACAGCTCAGGCAAATGGATAAGCCCAAGGTTGAGCCTTTCTTATTTCTTCTATAAAAACCGATAGGGAAGGAGAGCATTCCCGGGTGCACCTGTTGTTTAATTTCAGCCATTCGGTGCACTTGACATACTTTGGCCCATCAGTGTCATCCCCTCCCTCCCCCTTCACCAAGATTCTAAACCATGTTTGAAGGTTGAAAAGATAGAGGATCCACATAACGTTTTTTCTTTTGAGGACTTTTAAATGTGTATTGTTTAAATTGAATTAAATTAAATTTTGGTGTTTATTTTGGTGCTGTTTGCATATGAACTAAGGCCCTTGCTAAGCAGGTACTTTACCACTTGAAATGTGCCCTCAGCCCTTTTCACTCTTAGGTTACTTTTAGGTAGTAGTATGTGTTCACTCCACCCCCACCCCCACCCCAGGACCAGCCTTGTTCCACGATCCTCCGACCAATGCTTCCTTTGTAACTAGGATGACAGATATGTGCTACCATATCTAGCTGGTTTGTAGAGGAAGGGTCTCACTAACTTTTTGCCCAAACTGATCTCAAATTGTGATTCATCTCCACCTCACGAGTTAGATGACAAAATGCAAACATGCACCAACAAGCCTGGCTTCAGAGGCATTTGTGGAGGAACCATCTAGAGTACAATGGTTCCATATAAACCAATTCTATGAAAAGCTTCTAAACAAACGGGAACAACGGTCCAGCAGAAAAGTGGTTTACAGATAAAGCACAAGAAACCCTTATCTCATGAGCCCACATCTGAGATCCCCTGTATTATCCTGAATACCAGATGGTAAGAACAGTAATATCTGAGCAAACCATGCTATGGGAGAAGCACAGAAAAGGCAGAGGTTCTAAAAACACATCACACCAGAGGCAGACAGAAGCATTTGGATTAAAAATAATCTTAAAATTGAGAGCTTAAACAAATAAACGACCTTCAGCAGTACCCATGAAAAAGGGACTTGTGTTAAGCGCCAATGGCTCACACCTATAATGCCAGCTACTGAGGAGGCTGAGATCTGAGGATCATGGTTCAAAGCCAGCAGGGACAGTAACATCCAGTGAGACTCATGTTCAGTTAACCACCAGAAATAGCACTGTGGCTCAAAGGGGTAGAGCACTAGGCTTGAGTGGATAAAGCCCAGGGACAGTGTCTAGACCCTGAGTTCAAGCCCCATGGACAAAGAAAAAGAGACTTGGCGAAATTAAAGGTGTGTGTGTGTGTGTGTGTGTGTGTGTGTGTGCACATGCATGCGCACGTGCATGTGCATACCTTTGCATGCTTTATAGTTTCATTTTGGTAACAAACCTTAGGCTATCCAATGTCTTTTATTATAAGCTGTTCAGTAAACTGACCAAATAATCTTCAGATGCTATTTTCTAAAAGATGAACAGATCAAATTTAGTTTCAAAGACTAGAGTCACTCGAGCATGGTGATACACTCCTATAACCCAGCTGCTTGGAAGGTGATTAAAGAAGTGTGTGTGATCTCAAGCCAGCCCCTGACATAAACATTAGTGTGAGACTCTGTCTCAAAAGCAATGGAAATTAACATTTGTGCCCCAGCTACCTAGCAGGCACAGTCCTCTCATCTGAGAGGACTGGATTTCAAGACTAGCCCATCAGGACCATCCTACCTGGAAAAAACAAAAACAAAGGTATCACATAAAGGACCGGCAACATGGCTCAAATCATAGAGCATTTGCCTAAGTGCAAGTCTCTGAGTTCAATCCCCAGCCCCACAAAGAAAATAAATTCCAGTCAGTACTAGATATGTACATGAAAAATTCAATCATCACTAACAACTGATATAGTCATGTGCTAAGGTGGGAAGAGAAATGCCTTTAATAACGAGTGGGGGTAGGTCCTGCAGACCTTAGTATGTTGCTTGAACTTGGCAGCCTGATTGAGACCCATCTGTGTTCTTCCAGTACCTTGCTCAGACCAGGCCTTGCAGGTGTGTGTTCCCTGTGTGCAGGCTGAAGTGGCCACGTCTCAGGCCAGGCCAGGAAGAACAGAAGCTAACCCTGCTTCTCTCCAGTTCCCTTCAGAGTCAACAAAGCCAACTTTGGGAGCTTCCTCTTTTGTGTCTTGCTCAAGATTAAAATGCAAAAAGTTCATTATCTTATCCCTTCTTGGCTTCTTTCCTTTTCCTTGGTTCTCTTATCTCCTAGGCTTCCTTTTGTCTCTTAGGTTCTTTTTTTTTCTAAAGGGGGACTTGAACTCAGGGGCTGGGCACTGTCTCTTAGCTTTTTTCCCTCAAAGCTGACACTCTACCACTTGATCCACAGTTCCACTTTTAGCTTTTTTTTGGGGGGGGTTGATTAATTGGAGATAAGAGTCTCAAAAATCTTTCCTTCCAGGGCTGGCTTTGAACCATGATTCTCAGACCTCAGCCTCCTCAGTAGCTAGGATTACAGCTGTGAGCTATCAGTTCCGGTGAAGATTCTTATGATCAACAACAAACAGTACATTTTCCTTACTTCTTTTCATTCCTGTACTAGCACATGGTCATTAGAGAGCAGAGAGAGCAGACCCTTCCTGCCTATTTGTCCTTTGGCATTATTCTGGCCGTGGCAGCCTCCAAACAGCTGCAAGGATGGCCACAAGCTGGCCCTCCTAGCAATGTCCCTTTTGTGTCTACTGCCAAGAAAACTGACAGGGCTTATACACACTGTGTCACAGTTACTAAGTCCCTTCAAGCCCCAATACGGACTAATGAGCTCTACCAATGAATCCACATAGTGTTTAGCAGAACCCTGGTCTTCCCATTAGTTCTCACTCCCTCATGTTGAAATAAGAACACATACCCCGCCCCCCAGCTCTCCTTGGCGCTCAGAAGAAGGATATCCCTGTCTTAAGCATCCCTGTCTGAGCATGAGCAGGCATTCAGCTCTGTATGTCCGGTATGACCACTGCTCTTAGGACTGAGTATACATGTAGCTGGGCTAGTTAACAGCGAGAGAAAGTGAACACATATAGCTTAGGCTCGTTGGTGATCTTGGCATGGATAGATGGTGCACCCTGGATGTCTGGTGCATTGGTGGCTGCAGTAACCTTTATTGGTCACCAAAAAAGAGTGTCAGCACTGCAACATGGTGAACCCTGGAGGGAGTCATCAAACTTTCTCCTGACCTTTACCACTTCTGAATTGCTTCCTGGCTGAGTCAGAACTGAATGTGCTTTCTACCAACTCACCGGAACCCCCAATCTTATAAGCACAGCTCCTTAGAGGAACACCCTAGAGCAAAGAACCATAGAACATCTTCATTGTGGCTTATACAAACAACTTTGAGAGCTAGGACGTGAATGTTTACTCCTACACATAACAGTTTAGCATTAAATAAAAGATTGGAAGTAGACAATTTGGAAAATGTAGTGGTAGGTCTCTCCACGAGATGGCACTCATTGTCTTCTTAGCTTTTATATAGAGTTTCAATGCATCCATAGTAATGATTATATATGCACCTAAAGCATACATGTATACAGACTTTTATGTGTGTACATGCATGTACATATAGGCATGGATAATTTGCATATGCATGGATGTGTGACTCTCATAAGCTTTATAATTTTCCTGTGTCATTCATATTATTTTAATTAATTACATTCTGGGAACATTGGGGTCCTTGGAGACATTGGAACAGACAGTATGAAGAACATTCTGTTAATGGAGAGAGGAGGAGTTTTGCCTTTTGTACCTTCTTTGCCTTTTGGCTCTGCTTAGTGCTAAAGGACAAAAATACAAAATTACTTGAGCCCAGAAATCTACCCATTAGGCAAGCGCATAAACAGAGATGAAGCAGGAACGTACATTCACCCACCTCAGGGGAATCCATCAGGCCAATCATTTGGAGAGCTGGTAACACTGTAGAAAAAGCATTAAGCCAGGCGCCAGTGGCTCATGCTGTAATCCTAGCTATTGAGGAGACTGAGATCTGAGGATTAACATTCAAAACCAGCTGGGGCAGTAAAGTTTGGGAGACTTACCTCTAATTAACCACCAAAAAGCTGGAGGTAGGTCTGTGGCTCAAGTGGTAGAGTACTAGCCTTGAGCAAAAAAAAGATACAACTCCAGTACCAACACCAAAGAAAGAAGGAAAGAAAGAAAAGAAAAAAGGAAGAAAGGAAGGAGGGAAGAAAAAAAGAAAAAAAGAAAGAAAGGAAGGAAGGAAGAAAGGGAGAAAGAAAGAAAGAAAGAAAGAAAGAAAGAAAGAAAGAAAGAAAGAAAGAAAGAAAGAAAGAAAGAAAGAAAGAAAGAAAGGAAGGAAGAAAGGGAGAAAGAAAGAAAGAAAGAAAAAAGAAAGAAAGAAAGAAAGAAGAAAAACTCCCTTCCCTGGGAGGAACATTGGTCCTGCTTGCTCATGAGGCCCAAAAGGCTTGGAAAGGTCCAATCCATTGTCAGCTCCCCTCCACCGCAGGGTCTGCCTGTATTCATGACTGCCCTGTGCTCTGGTCTGAATGCTCCTCCAGGGACACACTTCAGAATGGATTTTGAAATCAGAGACTCACAATTACAGTCCGTTGGAGCATCAAGCAGGGCTTTGGGTCATTTTGAAATCATCCTGTGTTCATTACATTAGCACTAATAGGGGAAAAGATCGAACATCCAGACTCCACAGACAGGTCAATCAGATAATCCAGGAAGAGAAGCATAGGTCTCACCGCTGGCAATGTCAACAGCCCAGGAGAAACTCAACTCGAATTGACCTTGAGGCCCTTTAACGAAGTGGGCACTTGGGAGTCAGAGGTGAAGTGGCTCTTACAGCCCACACTTACCACACGTGTGCTAGGCTGTGATTGCCCGTGCCTAGCCATTTCAGGAGATCCTTCCTGAACTTCTCGCCTGTACTGATTTCCCTCTATGTGAACTCCCAATGTTTTAGTTCCTATTTGTAAAGTGTTTTGTTCATTTTAAAGTCCCCTGACAGCTACAAATGTACTTTGTTCTTATCAACTACAGTGGTATGGATGGAAACCGACATGCCCAACCTAATTTCACATATAAGAGTTGGGACTCAGGTAAGTGAATAGATAAAAGATCACAAATTAGATAAAACTGATATCTATAATGAAGAGAACCTTGTCTTGGATTGTATTTTACCCTACTTCTAATATGTCTAAGATTGACATATTAAAAGAAAGAAAGACTCCATTTCCTTTGCATGTACAAGAACAGTGTAAGTGAAAGATCCCTTCCCAGTGGATATTTTACATATGGTCCTTACTTTCCACCCCTGGATATTTTTTGCTATAACCTTCCTGAGATAGATTCATGACCTTAGTGCACAGACATAGTGTATTAAATGTCTTCTGGTACCCAAACTGGATTTTTATTAAGGTGGTGGCTGATTCATTTTTAGTACTGCCCCAGGCATCTGGGAAAGAGCTGATTTCCATGACTGACAAGGGCATCATTCAAAAGACAATTTAAATGTGGCCTTTGATGCATTTTTTCCCCAAAGCTACTGTTTGGATAATCTACAGGGAAATCATTAAAATAGTCTAAAAAATGCTATTCCTATTCTGGTGGACACACACACATAATAGGCTGATTAAATTAGAGGTGCTGCTTAGTATTTGAATATGCATTTTGTGTATATGTGTGTGTGCGTGTGTGGTATTTATCATTTCTATATGTATTTGTGTGTCTATAATGTGCCTATATATCGGTTTGTTTTGGTTGAAGAAATCTGTTCTCTGGCAAACACTGATCCAGAAATAATAAGTAACTATTTTGCAGTACTTTGTGAATCTAAGAAGTCTGATGGTACAAAGACAAAACAGGAAGAAAAATACCAGAAGTCTGAAGTATAAGTGTTATTTAAAAAAAAATTGAAATTGGCTTTCCTCAACCGTTAGGCTCTGAGCCACTCAGGATTGCCTGAGACAAGACAGAACTGACGTGGTTAGCACCATTCTACCAAGAAGCTTGCTGCCCAAGCAACCAAAATGCCTTCTGCACATGCATGTACTTATTCATATACACATATCATTCACATTCTCACTTGTTTTATACTACAGTATTCCTCCACATCTATGTGTGTGTGTACAAATGTGTGTGTATACAGATATATGATGTAGATATATGTCATAAGTACTTAAGGTGGCTTTTTTCCAATATTGACTGTTTTGTTACCTCTTATTTGTGGAGATGAATAGAAAAATGTTTAAAAAATGTTTAAAGCCAATAGATTACATCAAAAATCTGCTTCACCAAATTGGCTATGTACATGTAATTACATTGCACATGTTTACACACAAAACATACATGTACAAACACATCCTTAAATGTGTGACTTAGGTGATTAATAGCTGCTTTTTCTCAGGCCTTTTAATGGAAGCTTTCTTAGGCACCATTGCTCTGCCAGAAGCCTGCAGCTTTCTCTTGAAAACTATGACCCTGTTGATTTTATTCACTGCCAAATTTCACATCGTGAAAAAAATAGCTTAATATTGGCATGATTAAATTTCAGAGAAAGCTGACAGAATGGAGTTCTCCCAAACCTAAACCCTGCCAATTCGAGGTCCCTAATTTATTCCAACAACCAATAAGTCTGAATGCCTCCATTTTAATCACATTATCAGAATATTATCAAGACTGAACACCCAAAGAACTCCAGCTGCAAAATGAATTTGGCTCTTTCCCCTCCCTTTTATGTGTGGGATGATGTCTGCTGACTGAAACCTCTGGCCAGACCAGCCCTTCGGCCATTTCGCATTGACTCCCTTTGCTTCCCCAGCCAGAGGCCTGGCCTTGGCAGCCACTCAGATATCACTGGGGGAAATAAACACATCAGTTATCAAACAACAGCAAGGGTACAGGGTACAGAGGTGTCTAGTGCAGGCCTTATACTTACCTGGAGTGCTAAATGCTCTAACCTAGGGAGGAGATGGTCCATCCAGTCCAGTTTTTTGGATCCCCAGGATGGTAACATACACAGCCGTCAATAGGGCAAATGGAGAACTTCCTTTATTCCTAGTCTGAACCCTGTGAACCTCGTAAACCAACCATGGATTGGTTTACCCATGCTTCTGGTAGTGTTCTCACAAGAATAAAGTAATAGACTGTCAAAAATCTGCAGGAAAATTGAATATTTAATGTAGATCTCTTCTTTTTTAAATCAAGTGCTCCTCTTCTCTCATGTCTACTTTCTGTCAACAGCCTGCACCCCAGGAAATAGGATAAACTTGTTTCTACCCTGCACAGGCCAAGTTATTTTCATATTTACTTTCCCAGCAGCCATCAAACTTTGTGTGCACAGACTCTGAAAGCAGAAATATCTACCCAGTATTGTGCTAATGTTGCACAGTGGTTCCATGCTCCAGCTTTTCTTTAGGAGACACTGTGCTGGTCTCTCAGCTCTGCCACTACTGTGCAACTTTTGGCAAGTCATTCCAACTCTAAGATTTGTTCTGTTCTCCCAATTATGGAGATGGGAAAAATAGCAGTACCTAGTTTGCTAAGTACTGCTGCAAGATGGTGAATAGTGCACAGGAAATACTTAATGGTGTTGGGCCTATAGCAAATGTCGTATAGTTAGTACATCATTAGATGTATGCAAGATGTCAGTGACTGAGCTTAATCGGCATTCCTGAAAATATGGATTGCTATTAATATTCTCCACTCACAAACTGCTCGAGTCTGAGGTTTATCAGTACTTGAAAACCACATAGGGAAAGAGTTGAGGGAGCTAGGTGTTATGTTCATCTGAGAACAAGGATTCTTTAGGGGTTTTTCTTTTTTCTTTAGGGGTTTTTCTATTTCTATTGAGCTCTATTAGATTAGAAGATGGTAGTTTCCAGAATTTCTCTGCAGCTAGTACGCAGAGAAGAGGAATTGGAGACAACTTAAAGTTGCATTTCTGTGCTAAGCCCTTCTTTGCCTTGGATTGTGTGATTATTTCGGACAACTTGGTGATGGGAACACTATAGAATATTAATTACCTCATAGTATCTCCTCATTTGCCCCTTTGTATTCCACCCCGGGATGTTCAATGCAGGGTGTTCTCCTGCAATCCTGTCTCCCATGGCTAAAAGTAGACATATTTTGAATTATGTTACAAAGACTTCCACTTTCAGATCCCTTGAAAGACATTTAGAAGACCCTGATTCATACAGATTCATCTTATTGAACACAGGTAACTTCAGTCTAATGTACCCAAGGACACAGAACTTGTGTTAAGATCCATAGTTTGAGTACCCAAGGCAATCTGTAATAAGAATGCAGTAATGCCAATAGCAAAAGTAAAGAGGTGATTTTTCTCAATCATACTTCATGACATCATTTCTGCCAAGATAGCTTCCTCTTGAAGCTGTACACTCTGAATTCTCCGGATTTATTTTATTATTAACTTTTTAACTAATGTTTCAAATCCAGACCATGAGGTACTCTCTGCTGAGCCTCTCCTTTTCCATTTCCATCTCTTAGCTCCAGCTCCCGGAGATAGTGAGTGATCTTTGGCTTTCCCGTCATTCTCTCTAGCTAACAGAGCCTGTTCTTTCTTTTGCATTTAGAGATATCTCCGGATGCAGACCTGCTAAGTCAGACAGAAGGCAGTCAGATGATGAAGTGCCTTCCCTGCTTACACTCGTAAAGAAGAGTGTCATCCACTTATCTTGCCTGTACTCCTTGAGTAAAGCAAGGTAGAGATGTGTTCCTGTGCTGGCCTCCTGATCTGTCTGGCAGCAAGAATACTTGATATTCAGTATGCTGTACACTGTGTCTTCGTGCAGGGTATCTCTGAGTATTTGGGGGGTAAAATCCTCAAAGTCAATTCTCAAAGAATAAGTAGTCCAACCAAGTTCTAGCAATCCCCTCTCCCCAAAGCTTCTTATAAGAAAGGATGCCCAATTATAATACAGTTTACACAGCATAGGCCACGTTGTATCCGTTGGAAGAAGCATTGCCTGTGAGGAAGAAGTTTAATAATGGAGTCGGGAGACATGCATTGTGTTCTGTCTTCTTGGGACTAAGGTATGGCCTTGGTCAGGTAGCATCTGCTCTGCCCATAGTTCTCTCAGCTATACAATGGAAGGTTGGCCTTAATTCCTTCAATTGCCCATCTAGTTCTAAGGATCCACACTCCCAAGATGATGTTGGACATCTACCTTCCTTTAATGGAAGGTGAGAAATAGAGATCCAAACAAAGGAATGTGTCAAGTTATGGCGATATTTAGGGATCCTAATATTACATATGATGCATGATCATATAACAATGACATAAACGTGATCATTATATCACCATGTGATATTATATGTTATATCGTACTATGAAAGTGGTGGTTGGCTGTCAGTTCATCTCCCCAAACCATCGGGGTGCCTTTCCAAACTAACGAAGGCTTGAGTGAGTGGGTTCTGGAACCTCCCAAAAGAAGGCAAGTTAGCCAAGTATGTTTTTCTTTTTCTTTTTTCAGCTTTCCTGTTCTTCCCTTTTCTTTCTTTCTGTGTTGCTTTCTATCTTTGTTTCTTTCTTCCTTTTCTTTTCTTTTTTCTTTTTGAGATAGGGTCTCACTTGTCATGCAGTCTAACCTTACACTCACTGCCTTGACATTGCTGGGCCTATAGATATGCACTACCAGGCCCAACACAAATGCTTTTCTCACAGGCAGATTTAAATCCACTAAAGAACAATCGAATCATAATAACAAAAGGCTTTCGTGTGGACTTGGAGATAACCCAGTGGTAGGGCCCTGGTCCAAGTAAAGCATTTAATTGGCCAAGTGTGGTGGCTGATACAGAATTCAGAACATCCAGTCAGCAATGCTTGTCTTTGAGAGAAGTAGATGCTGAAACTAAATAGTTATAGTGGTTTGAGGAGCCAATATAAATAAATGTACCGACTCTGAAGACCTTGGCATAGACCGTACAATAATGAGTTGCTTTGACAAGTCCAAAAACTGCTTCTGTCTCTATGCTTTCCTTTCACTTGGCACCTCCTGCACCTTGTATTGATTTGTTCCTCATTTCCCTTGCAACAAAATCTACCTCCTTCCTTATTTTCAATATTATATTCTTTCCACAAAGACTATTTCTAATGCCTCTCTCTCCTTCCAAAATGATTGACTACTTTCTTCTTCTTGCCTGCCCTCTATTGTTCCTCCCTCCAATGAACAACCATACCAAATGCAGAGATTGATCCAACAGAGAATAAAATCATTGTCTCATCTCAATTATTCAGTGAATGAAGGCAAACCTGGTCCTGGAGCTCTGTGTGGTGGGCATATCTTGATTGTCAGCACATCTTCTCACTTTGTCTAGATGACTTTATCTCCATGTATGGTTGGTGTGTGGGTTGTTGGTAGCTAATTGCTCTTTGTCTGTCTCCGTGGCCTTGTGTGTTGACTCACCTCTTCCTACTACTTCCCACCTCTGACTCTGGACACATGGTCAGCTGTACCAGAGAGACAGGAGATAAGATAGTGTTCTAGGGATACAAGGCATGCTGGCTTCAGCCAAGAGAATCATAAGAGGAAAGGCCTGTATCACTGTTCATACTTAATCCTTTTCAGCAGTTCAATTCTATTAATGTTTCCTGGTCAGAAGTTTTATTCCTTTCCAATTGCTAAGTTCTAGGTCAAGGATTCATTCTAGAACACCCTACCTTCATCAAGGTACCTTCATCAAGGTAGGGTGTTCCTCTCCACATGTGTTCCTCACATGTGTAAAGTGCTTTTTGGAATAAAATCATATTTCTTCCCAGGCAACAATGTGTCCTTCCTATTGGAGGAGCATGCTACAGAATGTCAAGTCCTTCGTCTGTGGGTTTTCTTTTTCTCTTTTGAGAAGATGAAATCATAATCCCGTATTTTGGAATTTTATCAGTCTTTTGTTACTATCACAAAATACCTGAAGCAAGCTAATTCTATATTTTAAAAAAAGAGTCTCCTTAGCTCACAGTTTATAAAGATAAAATGCTATCTAGCAAGAGCAGGTTCTGGCCAGCTTTCGTAGTCCTCTTGCTCTATCATCTCATGATGGATGGCATGGTGGGAGCCCTTGTGGGAGGAAGAACTCAGATCACCACACTGGAGGCCAGAGAGAGGATGGGCAGGGCCAGGTTCTGGCTCTGGAAGTAACACTGAGAACTGGCCAGGTGACCAGGAGAAATGCCTTAATCCCTTCTGAAAGCAGTGTCACCAGTGGTCTTGGGACTTCCCAGTTGGCCTTAACAGTAAGTGTCTCTCCCTCCCCTTACTCTCTCTCTCGTTTATTTTTTGAGACAGGGTTTCAGCAGCTCTGGTTGGCTTTGAACTCTCATCAGATTGGCCTTGAACGCTATCAAACACAATGTCCTTTTTGCACATGTGGCAGGGAGATGGGATCAAGCCCAGACTTTGTGTGTATTAGAAAGTGCTGCACTACGATGTAGCTATGTCCTCACCCCAGTTAGGGCCTTCACTACCCTCCATCTGGGAGGCTAGGCCTTCTACACATATCCCTAAGTGGAAACCCCGCAGCTAAACCACAGCAGAAAATACGATTTTTGAGAAATTGATGGTGAATTGCGTGATATTCCTTTTGATTGTTATCAAAACAAATTATTTTAAACCAGTTTCTCTTTTAGAAAGTCAACTATGATACTTCTTTTAGTATCATGCTTTTTACACACATGATGTGCTCCATCTAAATCCATGTTTTCTATGGAAGCCAACAAGGTTCTGCAAAATTGTGGCTGGCTGAGTTAATTTTAGAAGAAAGCAGACAGCATCCCAGATTTTCTAATTTCACGTTCACCACTATACAAATGAAACAATTCTTCTGAGTCCGACAAATATTTATGTTTACACACACACACTAAAGATTTCAATTTTAGTTTGCAAGAGTTCTCCCAGCCCTAATCACTCTTGATGTTGACAATTCTTTCATAGTGAACTAGTATGGTACTTCCAACAGAGTCCAGTAGTTAGCTCGCCAGTGCCATGCTGTCCTCTTGGAAATGGTAGCTAATATTTGCCCAGAATTCTCCATTTGTAGACCCTTCCCAGAGTCTATACTAGTTACCACCCTCATTCTAGCTTGGGATCCATTGAGAGTCTATGGTACACTGGTAAGCATGTCCATACTTTCTTATACAGTGTGTTTTGGGAAGATATGCTATAATCAATGAAAGTCCTGGCACAATCTGACTTCACATTTCTGCCCCGACTCACCCTCCTCACCAAGAATCCATGCATGCCTACGAGTAAGTTTTAATGAAATGGTGCTCTAGAGTAGGTCTACAAATCTCTAACACTGATGATGATAAATCTGACATTGTCGAACCTCCTTTCTGAAATTTTAAATTAGATTGGAATACATTTATTCTATTTTTATTAAAATCTTCTTGACAAAACATTTCTATGTAAACCAATATTTCTGCGTTCATGTCTACTTTCTGAATCAGTAACCCTGACCATTATTTTCCCTTTGGATGACATTTATGTATATGTTCCTGTCTTTAAGAAAAGTTTCAATAAATTGTAGTCACATGTTATAATATTGCTTTGCTGCTGAGTATCAAGAGAAAGGTACATGTGGTTTTGGTTCACAATATTTCATTTCTCTCAAGGGGACCATACTACTATGGGAAGATATTTTCATAAATTATTTTGAAGTATACAAAAAATTGTATTATACTTGTCCTCAACCTGAAAAGTAGATTCAATAGAGCCACCTGATTTGGGGGAAAAATTCTCTATGGAAGGCCAATATATCCAGATAATCAATAGGGCTTCATATAAAAGATAATCATTGAGGGCTGGGAAGGTGGCTCAGTGGTAGAGTGCTTGCCTTGCATGCCTGAGGCCCTGGGTTTGATTCCTCAGCACCACATAAGCAAAATGAAAAGAGCCGGAAGTGGTGCTGTGGCTCAAGTGGTAGAGCGCTAGCCTTGAGCTGAAGAGCTGAGGGACAGCGCCCAGGCCCAGAGTTCAGGCCCCACGACCAGACTCCCCCCCCACAAAAAAAATAATCATTGAAGTCCCCCAACTGCCCTGACCCACATAGATTAGGGAGAGAACAGCAAAGGCAGAAGGAAGGAAAGGGTTTTGTTCCCTGAGCATTGTCCATCTCTTGGCCAGTTACCATTTGATCCTGGGGCTACGTCCTCATCTACATCCTTCTCTGCTCTAGCTCTCCAGCCTGCTGAAGAGGCTGTTCTTGAAATTAACTGCTTTCAGCTTTCTGTCTCATTAGGTAGCAGTCTGTTGATACTAGGTTTTCTCTAGGCCTATGAAGGATAATAGGATCAATTATTATTTTCTCCCGACCTCAGTCTCCCTGTGAGATGCAAAGCTGTAGTCCAAAGTCTTCAACCAAAGTGAACAAGTGATAAACAAAGATATAAATTAACCTGTCCATTCCTTAGTTTCCTATTCGATCAATGAAGTTTTATGAGTTTGTTTGAAAAGGTGCTTTCAAAACATTGTTATGAAGCTTCAACCACACATTCTATAAAACCAGTAAAGATATTCTTAGGCAAACTCCAAGTAAAGACAAAAATATCTACCTCGTCCATTAATTATTTCCTGATTGCTGACTGGGAGGTGGCCACTGTTTTATGCATGGAAGATACAGGAGCAGACGGGCTGTCGCACTACATCTCTTTCATATTCACAATGCATGGCTTCCATCAGCCATGCTCAGCATTGCCTTCAGATACCCATGAAATCTAGAGTACACTAGAGTATACTAAGTTTTTTCTCTTTTTTTTTGCATCCATTTCTTTCAAATACACAGATTCATCTATAATACCAATTGGTTGGTATTGGCTGAGAAAGTCAGGAAATGCCGACGTGAGAAAATGAAGCTTCTTGCACCCTAAGTCACCCCCGCATCGCCCCCTTCCTTAAGGGTGAATGCTATGAAGCCAGGATGTGAGAAGACAGTCAGTCGGTCAGCCTGGAGTTTTCCTGAATGCTGAGCTGGCTCCCGGCCTGCTTCAGCCCCAGCCTGGCAGTCTCCAAACTGCTGATTCATGCTCATGATGCAAGCTTAATGGCCAAAAACATGCTCCCCTTCCCTGGTTTTAGTTTCGTTCGTTACTTTCTTTCTTTTTCTCCTCTCTTCTTTTTCAAGCACATTTTCTCAGTAACCAGACAGATGTTAGCCTAATGCAAATTGGCAGACTGAAATGCAAATTACACAACAGAAAAAAAACAAAACAACAAAACAAAACAATCTGGAAAATACAATCAAGGCACAAGGTACAAAGGGGACTTTCCAGGTGGGCCTTTGGACTTGAGCTTCCATTTTTGTTGTCAGTATGTGTAAATCCTTGCTGGACAAAGAGATTTGGTATTCGGAGGAGCCCTTGGTGGCCATCACGATTTTCAATCGCTACCAGCAGCAATTCTTTTCATTAAAAATAAATTTCCTTGGATCCTTCATGCTGCCTGAGACTTGCAGCCAGTTTCTCTCTTTGTGTCAGGGAGCTCTGTGTCCACAGCACATAGGGAAGGTAAGGCAGAAAAGTCAGAATCTGCCTCTTCTCTAAAATCTGTCTTGGCTACAGACCGGCTGTATCTTCCTTCTGAGTCATATAGCAAGGGTTCATTAGAGGTCACCACACTTCTGTGGACTCATTTGGGGCTGTAATGTATTGCTGTTGAAATAATGTTTAATCTCTCCTGGTCAGCTGGCTGGAAGATACAATAATATTACCCCGTGTTCAAAAGCACATCGAGTCCTCCCACAGTCCTCTAAGGAAAGCACAGACAGTTCTGCAGGCAAGCAAGCCTTCAGCAGGACACAGATATTCCCAGAAAGACTATTCAGGAGCTGGTTTACTGGTGCCCAAGCTTCCATGGTGCTCCTGGGCAGAAAGTCAGAGCTATGGGTTGCTGTTTTCTGAAGATTCTCTTCTGTCTGACTCACACTCACAAATTTTCGGACGCACAGACTTGGGGGACTGGCTGGAAAAGTGAGTCATCTGGAATGAACCAATCGAAATTGTCCAGGCAAGTTCAGCTCAGATTTAGAGCTGTTATTTCTATTCTGAAATGGCCTTTTCCTTTCTTATCAGGAAAATCGTCAGAGGTAGTGGGGATGAGTGAGTCTCTATAAAGAGGCTAACGTTCATAAATCACCTCGAGTAATTTCATGCCCAATGCTTTAATCTTCAGTTGGAAAAAAAGATACTTGGTTTCAACCGGAAAGGTCACAGTTGATCTGCTAAGCTGATTTTAAAAGCAATATGCTGATAAGCAGAGCCAAGGCGAAAGAAATTCCTTACAAAGCAGAATGAAAATGAGGATTTTTATTTCTCTTCACAGAACAGTAAGATTCAAATCAAAGTCCTAAGAAAGAGGTCATTGTGGGAATCAGAGACTCAAAGGTTGTCACTAATAGGCTCAGGGTTTTGCTTTTTTTTAAATAAATTGCTTATACTAATTTGCTCCCTTGATCAGCTCAGCACCTAGAACATTCTTGAGGCCATTTTTATCACGGCCTCATGGGTGGCACAAGTATTTTCAGTACTCTGGAAAGTCAAAGTTTTCTATGAACCCAAACAATGAAGTTTGCCATGCATCATCTTTTGAAGGGATCCTGGAGCAGTCATCTAAACCAGCACTGCGACAATTGTGCTCCACCAATTAACTGCATCTGTCTCCTTGGATGGTAGAACTCAAGAGAGAAACCAACACAGCTCTCCTGTGTCCTCGAGATGACACCAGGTGGCGCTACAGGGAGACTCTCAAGGCCCATCACCATAAACTTGGATCTACCAGAAATCTCCAGCGCTCTAGTCCCAGTGAACATGCTCCTTTGTGTTTACGTTCTTGTGAAAATGTCCAAATGGGAAGCTAAAATGAAGGAAGTTATATTACAAAGACTATTTCGGTGAAAGAAAAGAGTTCTAGACCAGGTCAGCCTCCTGCATATCCCAACAACCAAGGAATGGATGGACTGGAATCTTTTTTCTCCCTGTTGTTGGGGGATGGGATTAGACAGGATAGAAGGAATTCATGACACAAAGGGACCAGAGAGCAAGCACAGCACTATATTGGGTGAATTTTGCTTCATCTCCTGATTCACCATGGTTCTAGTTCTTAGAAAAAGCATTTTCATTTCTTGGAAAACTCCACAATTATATACCTAAAATGACCATGTCACACGTCCTCCAAAGTGCCAAAGACCCACAGGTCTGGCATACATCACTGCTTGGTCAGGTTGCCCACTTTCATCACATCTAGAGAACATAATTTCATTTTGGGGACATTTCACTGCTAGGTTGAATGGCATGTACCCAATCTCCTGTGAGGGTACAGTGTTTGCTTTGGCTTCAATAAATCTAGCTTTTGCTTTAATCAGTCGCACTCTGTTAAGACTCCTCTATGTGTCTGCCCTGCGTTCTTTAATCAGGAGGACCAAGAATCTGCCCTTTGTCTCCACAAACACTTGTGCTTTAAGTTGGACATCCTATATGCCACATCACTTCTTTAGCAGGTAGGCAAAGAAGAAATGGGAAGTTTGTCAAGCACAAAAGCCGAATTCTGAGGGTAAAGAGAAATTCAGTAGAAATAATTTTCCAGTGACTTGTTATTGGAAAATGAAAGAAAGTACAGGGAAGAGCTAGTCTTGGCCACAGCATTGATCCTCTGACCTTGCTCCAGATGGCCACCTGTGACCCTCGGAGTGTAGCTCCAGAGAGCAGATTGTTCCCTGTTAAATTCTGGTTCCATACCATTGTCATGGCCCAAGTGGAACAGCTCGACCTGATCTAAGTGTGAAAAGGCTAACAAACCATAGAAACACAGCCAAAATGATCCACTCAAGGAAGTTTGGCTGGAGTACAATAGGAGGGAGGGGGAAGTGACATGAGGAAAAGAACTGGTTTCTTGAACAATGCCAACCATCATCCCAGATACTCTTTATCTGTTTTTTCATTGAACAATGTGCTAGTCAGTTTTTTTGTTGCCATGATGAACTGACAAGAACAAATTTAAGAAGAAGATTCATACAGACTCACAGCTTTTTCTTTTTTTCTTTCTTTCTTTTTTTTTGTCAGTTGTGGGGCTTGAACTCTGGGCCTGGGCACTGTCCCTCAGCTCTTCAGCTCAAGGAGAGCATTCTACCACTTGAGCCACAGAGCCACTTCAGTTTTCTGGTGGTTTATTGGAGATAAGAGTCTCACAGACTTTCTTGCCTAAGCTGGCTTTGAACCATGATCCTCAGATCTCAGCCTCCTGAGTAGCTAGGATGACAGGTGTGGGCTGCTGGCAGCCGGTGGACTCACAGCTTTTGAAGTTGTAATCCATGGTTCTCTAGCTCTATTGTTTCTTGGCCCTGGTAAGGTAGATCGTCCTTATACAAGGGTGCAGAAGATCAAAGTTGCTCAGTTCATGGAAACAAAGAATTAGAGAGGGGGTGGTGGTGGGGGATCAGGACATTCTTTAAAAGCATACTGCATGACCTTCTTCCTTCAGCTAGGCTTGACTTCCTAAAGTTTCCATAATTTCCAAAAGAACATTGCTAGATGAGGACCACACCTTTAACCCACAAGCTTGTAAGGAACATTACTTATCCAAATCATGACACATGTTCTTAACAATCCTATGAGAGGCAGAAATATCTACATTTTCCTAGACACAGATTCAGTTACTTCTCAAGACTTAGATTTGGGTCCAGGTAGGCTTTAATCCAGTAGATTCTTGGCATCTTTCCTATAAAAATGCAAACAGAATTCATACACATATTCATACATACGTATTTCAAACTGCATGCCAATTAGCTAACATCTTTATCCTTATCAAATTATAGCTGCTTGCTGCAGGCCACAGGCCAAAACTTAATGAGGAAATTTTTCCAGTTGTGCATCTATAATTTTGAATATAAAGAAATACAGACAAGTAATTCTCAATGGGTGGAGTTGAGAAGAGAAAGTCATCAAAAAGACCTGAGTGATCCGTTCAAGCATATCTTCCATTCCTGTCCCATCCTCAACCCAGCTCTTATTTGCTAGTTAAGGTTTTTGGCAAAATGTGTCTTACTCATCTGGGACTGAAGAAAAGTGTTGTGATGTACCTTTGTAAATTTCCACAGTGGTGAACATTTCTGTGCTTGTTTGTTTTCATTATCACTCAAGGAAAGAAATGTTTAAGCCATCCAACTTCTTAGACTGTCCTAGGTTTTGATACTACAACTTACACTGCCACAACTTTGTGTGTAACATAGCCTCACAGTAATATGAACATTTTGCATCTCCTACTCACTTCACCAACACACTCCGCACATATATGTACACAGAGCATTAGTGGTGTACTGGTTTCTGATCACATCGAAATAGCACAAATTGTTTTGTCAGCAAACAGAAAATCCCCCTAACACTAGTCCAGAAAGTAATGCCAATGAAAGAAACATTTTATCAGCTATTCAGTACAATAGTCTACATGGTTCACTACTGGTCCATGCAATACTTCAAAAGGTTAAATTTCACTGGCCACAGAAGAACCTTCTCTCTGTTGAGCTAGCCATTTGCATATTTTGGAGAAATATCTTTCAGAATCTGGGTGTACCAAACTATACCAAGAGTTTTTACCATAGATGGTTAGTTTGCCCATAGATGATTGTGTTTATTGGAGATAAAGCATTTGTGTCTGTCAAATGATGCTTTCTAGATGCTAACGATTGCTTAATCAATGTCAGTTATAACTTCAGTCCCAACATCTTAACTTACAGGCTAAAATTTGGGCACTAAAGAAAATTAGATTAGCTTGAGACTTAATGAAAATGTGAACTAGACATTCTGGAAGGGATCCTGTAGACTCTAGGTACCTTAGTGGTAATTGGCAGGTGAATTTATACCATAGACTATCCTGTTCCTCTCAGGACACCAGAACAATGGAGAAACATGTGGAACTGTTCATCTTAAAGCCTTCTTCTAAACCTCACCTTGTACATGGCCACAGATAAGTCAGCAGATCTCCGAATTCATGTAACTTCATACATACATTTGAAAACATAATGGCTCTGACCTTCCTATCATGGGGCTCTTTTTTTTTTTTGGGTGTCCAGTCATGGGGCCTGAACTCTGGGCCTGGGGGCTGTCCCTCAGCTCTTCAGCTCAAGGCTAGCACTCTACCACTTGGGCCACAGCGTCACTTCCGGCTTTTTTCTTTTTGCTTATGTGGTGCTGAGGAATCGAACCCAGGGCCTCAGGCATGCAAGGCAAGTGCTCTACCACTGAGCCACCTTCCCAGCCCTATCATGGGACTCTTACCAAGCACCAACAGTCTAAAACGTGTACAAATGTTTCAAAAGCTGGGGAATGATATTTTACTAGAAAACATTAGTTTTATAAAAAAATTTAGAAAAGTGTTAAAATACTCTATTAATATAAAATATTTGTTTTGCCACTGGACCTTGAATTTCTATCTTTGATTTTATAATCTTATTTAGGTTTCTTTGACATGATACAATTGTTCATTGTAAACAATCTACAAGAAAGGACAAGGGGAGAGGCAACACAACATAAAGGTAAGAACACGTGGATCGGATCAGCTGAATTTGAACTCCAGTTATGCACTTTATCGGCCAAGATTTTTCTGCCACATTGCTTTTCCCAATCCGTTATTTCACACATAAAATATCTATAATATTACCTATCATAAAGAAACTAATATTTGCAAAGCACTTATTCCAATTGCTTAGTAGCTAGATCGAATTAATGAGAATTATTTCAGTTATGATTGTAACAGCCTGTTCTCTGCATTAACCACAGTCATAAATATCCATATGGTTTGAGGGGTACATCAAATTCTGCTAGTTTTATGAGCTCCTCCACATTTTTCTTCTTTTCTCATTCCTTTCCAAAAGCAGAGGATTTGCAAGTGCTCTGATTATCATGAAAAATGTTTGCGTGTATGATTAACAAGGTGGTTAGCCAGACATGCTTTATGTTGGAGGCCACATCCTACTGAGACATCTTAGCAGGAAGTCTGATTTGAATGATGAAGCCCAGGGAGGGTCATGCCTGGCTGGAGACAAATTCTTAGCAAGGTGATTCTTTTCAAGGTTGTAGCTACCTTTCCCTCATGTACACTCTTTGCCTTAAAGTGAATTAAAAAAAATACATTGTCCCACCTGCAGAAATCTGGCAATGTGGAGACATGTCTGAGAAACTGAAATTCTTACTAGGAGTCTGGTTTAGCACTGTGAGTTCCACTGGTTTTCAATATAGTAGTATGCCCTGGCTCATGCAGGGTGAATCCAGTCCATCGTGGCCTTTCATTTCAGAAAGGGCTGGGCTGTAATTGCTTTGTCAAAAGCAGCACTGATTAAGTTCCCTGGTTTTGCCCTAAAAGTCTCTCTCAATTTGTCCAGTTTCTTTCTGCAGCTCATATTAACGGGCATCCTGGCTTGGTAGCAGTCATCATTCCACATTAGGTTTACAGTAGTGCTAATGGGAAGGAATGATTGTCCTGTCAGAATCTCCTCATTCCTTTCCTTTCTATCCCACAGCTGCCAACCAGACCAAATGCTCCTTCTTACATAAGGGGAGGTGTTTCCCTGTTTCTCTTTCCCTCTCACCCTTATTCTCCATCTCCCTCTGTACTTACAGAACCAGCTTTAATTATCATTTACCAGTGTGCCGGGAGCACACAAGTGATTCTCCAGATGGCTCAACCGACCCATGAGTGCACCTGACATTACTTTTCACATTTGATTTTGGAATAGCCAGTTCCTAGCAAGAACTGACTAAGCAGCTGATCTGTTTTGCAGTTAGCTTCCTTTTGTCTGTTTTCAGGTGATGAACACACACATTCCTTAGTGTAGCCTTTCCTCTACCTACCTCCGTCTATTTCCCATCTCAGATTTTCCTGTGGATCAGCAAAAAGGAAGCTTTGAAGTAAAAAGTAATTATTTGACTCTTTAAACCTTTTCTTGAAAGCTTTGCTTCCAGCATATGTTACAGCCCCTGAAATGAAGGTTTTAAACTTCACGTTGCATAATGTCAGTTGTTTGTTCTAAAAGCGTTTCCGAGAAAGTGCAAACCAGGCAATAAATAAATGAAAATTTAAAAGAAAGGAAGAGAAAGGTGTTATGCTCGACACGTTCTTCTACATCCTCTGCTCGGGCTCTTTACCAAATTGTTTAGAGCAGTTATCTAATACTGAGTCGGTTACTACCACCAAGTACTCACACCATCAGTGCCAGCTCTACTTTTCCTTAATTCCCAAATGATGGACAAAGGCTTCAAAATGATCCTAAGAAGTATGAATAAGCTAGCAAGGATGAAATGTCCATTAGAATTGATTATGTATATGTGCATGCATTATACAATATATACAGACATCATACACACATATAAACAAATAAATGAATATATATATATATATATATTTAAAGGACAAAACCAATGCAACAGTGATATTCACAAGACAATATGTTGGACAAAATCTGCAAAACTTGGAGGATGATGTGGGGGAGGGGAAGTGGGAGAAAAAGGAGGAAAGGGGTAATAAATTCGACAAGAAATGTATTTATTGCTTACTTATGCAACTGCAACCTCCTCTTTACATCACCTTGACAATAACAAATAAAAATAAAATAAAGAATATTTAAATGGTACAATAAGCATTTACAAAACACTACTTTCATATAACCGAGTTTACTATTATATTAATGTAGTTATGCTCAACAATCTAGGGATTAGGGAGTATTTAAACAAATTCAACAGCTTATGTAAATGTCCTATATTTGTCTTTTCTACTCTTTATTAGCAGTACTCGGAGTAGTCCATAATGTTTAGGTTAAAAATGTTTAGGTTAAAAATAGATAAGCTTTTACTTTATCTTATTGTCCTCTCTACCTCCTTTTTTATCCGCACTAAAGTTTAGTAATGCGAAATTTAACAAAAGACAAGAAGGAGTCATGTATAGTAAAGGATTTTCATTTTACTTTTTGAGTCCCAAGCCAACTAAATACACTGGAATATTTATAGTTCGTCACAATATTCTCTGTGAGTTCCTTTTAATTGCCATAGTATTTTCATTGGGCAAATCAGCAGGAAAGAGATGGCTTCATGATTACAGTTTTAATAGAACTCAAGAATGTCAGAATGATGGCACTCCCGTACATGAAACACAGAGGCTTCCATTTTCACTGACTATTTGAATGTTCATTTATTCTCTCATTGGTTCACCTGACTCTCCCCAGGAGTGCCAGTTCTATACATGAGTACTGGAAATGCGAACAGTATACTAAGGAGAAAACTGAAGTGATGTTAAGGAGAGGTCAGCAACTCACCATGAAAAGGTTTTGTGCAGCAAAGGGAGAGGGTCATAGCGAACACAGATTAGACAAACAGCTGTCTTTGCCATATTCTAGAATGTGGATTTTGATCCTCATTCATAGGAAAAGGCCAAAATTTATCATTCAGAGGAGGTGAATATCACCTATTATTAAGTTTCATTCAGTATTTGAAATGACATCAATGTCATTAAGAGACCAATGCCATAAAAAATGATAGAATAAGTGTTCACATGGAGACTGGAACAAAAAGAACTTATATGCCTTAGTAATAACTAGATGTCAGGGTTGAAACAGATTCAAGTCTAGAGGAACTAGACTTGATTATCTTTGTGATAAGAACAGGTTAATGGATTTCTAAAATAAATAATGCAGAAAGAGATAGGTTTGTGGAAGATGATGATGTTAGTTTTGGGCAGGAGAAGCATCTGACAGACCTCAATAGTGCACAGTACATAAATATCAAGCTCAGGAGACAGGGGCTTGAGGTAGAAAAGCCAATTTGTCAGATTTGGGGAGTCTTCAGGATAGGTGTAAAAAGCCAGAACAATAAGCTTACCCAGAGACAGCCTGTTAAAAGAAAACAGAGTACTAGACAAACATAAGTAATCATTAGAAAGAAACCACAAAGAAGAATTTTAACAGGAAGGAAGACTATGAGGAGAGAGTCATAATTCAGAAAGGATAGGAAAAAATAATTTCAAAATTAAATAAGATGAGGCCTGAATGATAGCCTTGTCTTTAGCTGTAATTATGGCAGTGGTAAACTTTTCCAAAGAAAATTATGACATGTGAGTAGATGGAGAAACTCTGACCCATAAAATTTAATATGCATTAATCTTATCAATGCACTGTATCATAGATTCTGAATATGATGGAGAAAGAAGACATTATTATACTATGTAGAAAATTGATTTAGAAATTATCTTTTCCTAGAAGAAAACTAGTTCACTTTGAAAATCTGGTGATAACAATTGTATTTTGGGAATACTAGTTCCCCTTTTTGTCCTCATAGAACAATCAGTTCTTTACTAGACCTCCTTTACAGTTAGAAAGCTAGACAAAACATATAAAATAATGTTTCAGACAGTGGCCAATAAACAGTAAAGGCACTGATCTCTGAGAGTGAAGAAACACAAGATGAGCCCTATGACCAATTTGGATTTTCTTCACCGTGTGTGTGTGTGTGTGTGTGTGTGTGTGTGTGTGTGTGTGTGTGTGTGTACCAGGGCTTGAACTGAGGACCTTGTGCTCTTGCTGAGCTTTCTTGCTCAAGACTAAGGTTCAATTGACTCATACATTCCAAGATTTGCTTTTGGCTGGTTAATTGAAGATGGACTCTGGCATACTTTTCTTCCTGGGCAGACTTGAATCACAATCCTCCTCATCTCAGCCTCCTAAGTACCTAGGATTACAGGCATGAGACATCAGCAGCCACCTCAACCCGGACTTTCAGCTAGAACATAGGCAACAGAAGGCAGGCAAAGCCCAGGAAAGTCACTAATCAGTGTTTGGAATGACAGTATAGGTGAATGGAGAGAAGGGAACACACAGAGCAAGAACTCTCTGAACAACTACATTTGGGAGCTGCAAAGGTAGCTAAGAGGTAGAGCGCTTGCCTTGCATGCATGAGGCCCTGGATTCAATTCCTCAGCACCACATAAGCAGAAAAAGCATGAAGTGGCGCTGTTGCTCAAGTGGTAGAGCGCTAGCCTTGAGCTGAAGAGCTGAGGGACAGCGTCCAGGCCCAGAGTTCAGGCCCCAAGACTGGCAAATACAAACAAACAAACAAACAAAGACTACATTTGGTGCAATGTAGCTATCTAAGCCTAGGAACACTCCACAAAATTGAAGTAACTACCAAGGACCTCTAAATTCAGCAACTAGTATACTAACAGTTATCCCATATAAAGAGACCCTCGGGCAGGCTATGAATATTCAGAAGAGATTATAGAAAAGTCATGATTTAGGAGAAGGACTCAGCATTACTAGACAGTAAAGATTCCCCTGAGCAGCCATCACTAAACATAAACACAAACACTGAAAAGATTAAGCTAATTCCCAAATAACTTGCTTTCTGACAAAAACAAACTCAATAATCTACACAAAACAAAATAAAACTAAGTCAATAGTAGAACTCAACATGTCCAACATTCAATATACAAACCACACAAAAAAGCAAGAAATTTCTAGAACTGCAAAATACCAATTAATACAAGCAGAATGAAATTAACAAGAAGATAGATCATCACACATTACAGTATTTTTCAGATATTAGATTTGAAATATTTATACAGAGTGTATAGTTGAGTATCTATAATCTGAAAATTCAAAATCCTAAATGCCCTGAAATCTGAAACCACAGTGCCAATTTTTTTTATTTCATTACACTCAGCTTTTTCAGAATAGATATAATTATATTATAAATATGTTCAAGGATTTTGAGAAAATTATTTTGTAAAAGAGAAGATATATTGAATGTACAAAAAAGACTATAGAATTTTAGAGCTGAAAAATGCAATTGGTGAGATATAAAATTCAATGAATGAATTTAAAAGGAAATTAGATGCTCTGAGAAAAGAGATGGGCTAGTTTAAAGGCAGAAAGAATATTCTAAACAGAAACACACAAAAATATAAATTTGTACAAAATCAGTATTGTAGTTGAAATAGAAAAAGATGACTGAAAAACACAAACTGCTATGACTGTAAAAAGAAATAAAAACAACTCTAGATTAATTAAATATAATCTTTAATTAAAAGATGTCGCACATTTTATACACACACAAATCTAGGTGCTAATGGCTTTACAAACTATATAAAATGATTATGTATGTGTGTATGTATGTATTTGTATTTGAATATATGTAAATACAGCACAAAACCCTTTGTACAATTAATTTATGCTACTAGATAATTTTTAAGTAAAAGGCTAACCTCTCAAAACAAAACACAACCAAAAATAGTCCCATTATACACAATTTTAAAAAGAAACCAGAGACATAGATAGGGAGCACCCTCAATAATTACAAGACAGTGAAAATCATTCCAATAAGAATTTACAGTTCTTGGAGGGACTTCAGAGAATCTGAGTATTGGACTTGTATATATAGAACTTCAATGAAAGGATGTAGGGCTATTCAATTTTGGAAGTGACACAAAACAATAGGAAGCAATGAAGCTATGTGTAGGGAAAAGTGATCTGATTGGATCTGCAGAATCATTTTAGGGAGTTTTAGGGTCAGGCTTCAACTTAAAAGACAGACAGTGCACTCCTGGGCATTTACTGTAATGACCACAAACAGGGCCACACTAAAGCTACCAGCACAACTGTGTTCATTGCAGCATTATTTGCCATAGCTAAGATATGGAATAAACCCAGATGCTCCTCAGTAGATGAATGGATCAAGAAAATGTGGTATATATGCACAACAGAACAATGACATTGCCTCATTTGTAAGGAAATGGAATGACTTAGAAAAATTCATTAAGTGAAGTAAGACAGACCCAACAAAACATAGGCTCAGGTTTGCCTCATTTTTAATAATTAGTATATGCCTAGCATTGTTCCTAGCAGAGGTTCACAATAGCTCAATAGCTATGTACATGTGACCATAAAGGATGATGTAATGAAACAAGAGGCTTGAGTTTTGTGGAGAGTGTTTTCTATGCTGTTTGTAGCTATTTCTTTCTTTTCTTTCTTTTTCTCCTTTGGTTTAGTCCCTATTATCACTGTTTTTTGATTGCTGTATGCTTTGTCTTATGTATAAATTTATTTGATTTGGTGAAGAGGTGGAGAATCACGGAAACAATGAAACCAGAAAGGGTGAACCAATGCAACAGCAATACTCACTGGAAATGAACTTTACAACTTGGGGAGAGGGGAGTTGCAGGGAGGGATAGAAGGAGAAAACCCAGAAGGGGCTAACACTGAAAAGAAATGTACTCATTACCTTATGGAGCTGTAACTTCTTTGTACATCATCTTTACAATAAAAATAAAAGACAAGCTATGTCATGGTAGCCATAGTACTTCTAGGTGAAGGTGATTGGATTTTATTTCATAAAAAGTCACAGACTTTTTTGAGCATGGGAATGGCATAGTCACAGAAGATTTTAGAGTTTTGATTTGAAGAAGGCTATTGTTACTGGAGGAAAGCAAAGTATTAACAAGACGGCAATATTCTGCAATGGCCTGATACATGGTTCTGTAGAAATGGACAAAAAGAATGCCTAGAGGAAGTCATATCCTCTAAGCTTAAGAAGTACATCCTTTAAGTATTAAGATAAGGAGCACATATGCTAGTAGAGGCTGCCATTTCTAATCTCAAAACATATCTCATATGGGTGAAATGTTATCAGTAAAGTCTCTGTATAAGAAGATAAATATTATTTCATTTCATGCCACTCTCTTCATCTGAAATGACATTTACATTTAGTCCTAAATACCAGTCCATGGAAATTAAGTAGGAGGCATGAAGCTTTCATCCACAAATTTTAAATATGACTAGGTTCAAGCAACTTTATCATAGGAGGTAATTATCTATGTACATTGTGCATTTATTGGATTTTTCATTAATTTGAGGAATATGATTTCTCCTGAATCTGCAAATTATAAATGCTGGTTAAGTCAGATCTATCTGTTGTTGTCCATAAATTTCATCTTTTGCTCTTAAAATGAAGTCTGACTAATGCATTTTCTCTCCTCAATTAACCAAGGTCCATGTGTACTGCTCTCCAAGGTGGCATCTAATCCTCCGTATTTCTCTAGTGAACATTGTCAGGGGACTCAGGCAAATAAGATGTTGATATGTTGTGACTTTGTAGCAATAAACAAACCACAGTGGTGAAAGCAGCAGTTAACATTGTGAATTTGTTAACATGACAATTGTAAAACAGTTTTCATGACAACTAAAGGAGGCTTGTTACCATGCTAGTCTTCTTTAAACAAGAACAACAACAACAAAAATATTTCAGGATATGAATAGTTACAGAGTGCAGGATTTGTATGAATACTTAAAGATTGTTTTTTTGGCTACAGAAAACACTCACTTTGCCCTTTGTTCATTTTTAATACTTTTTTATTGAAAAAATGCTGTACAGAGGGGTTACAGTTAGATGAGCAAACAAATTGGTGCTGATTTTGCTGTCCATTGGATCCTCCAATGTTTTAAATTGAAATCCAAGGAACCAGGTGGGAAGGGGAGCCAGAAAGACATACTTTCATATGGTCCCCCAAAATTATTAAGGTGGCATTCTGACATGACCCTTCCTATATCTGAGATAAAATTAAATCATGGAAATAAAAGAATGTCTAAAATCCTTAACATTTCTTATTGTGGATATGAAGCCTTATAGCCTTATAGCTTCCTTCTTTTGGATAAAAGTTTAAACACTACTCCAGCCCTGTGCAAACAAATTCTCATTCAGAAATCATTTGCACACCATCAAGACTTACTTTCCAACAGACACTGTAACAAGAGCTGTGCCTTCCTTGAACACTGGAAGACTAGGAAACTTTTTTTTAAATTATATATTACAATTTACCATGGGACTTTTTGAAAAACCCATTTGGTCTTCTCAATACCATGTGAATTGGGCAAGTAAATAATGTATTTTTGTAGACATTCAACCGTAGTACTAATACTTTGTGCTTATATTGCTAGCAATATAATGGTATGATATAATGGTAAAAAAAACCCAACAAGGTATGCACATGAAACATCTAATTCCTAAATGTGTGTATACATATACATAATAGGAAATAAAATCAGTGTAAATTATTTGTCCCACAGAACAATGCCACAAAATAGCAAAATATTGGTTTGCATTTTCTGAAATGAAATCTTTCATTACACAAAATTGTAGCTCTGTAGCCAAGCAGCCGATATACAAAGGGGAAGAGTAAGTTTTAATGGGACCAATTATATGCCAGGCACTTTTCTTACCACATTACAAGTATCAAATCTAATAATCATCAGAATGATCCCAGAAAGGAACTTTTCTTGGAGGGGTGAAGCACAAAGGAGTTAATTGACTTGCCCAAGGTGATACAACTAACATGCAACAGAGATTCAGTCTCAGACTATTCAGCTCCGGAGCCAGCCCTGTATAGATGATGGTATTTAATAAGGGAAGAACACTTTCTGGCCCCTGAAGGTACTCATTATCCAGGTAGAATGTCTGATAGATATTCTAGCAGTTATAATTTAAGGCAAATAGCATCATATAACAGCAGCATATGCAATCTACATTGCTTGGTAACATTTTGGTATAAATCATTTTATTGGATGGGCAAGTTACATTGCTTGACTCTTAGGGCTGGCTTCATAACAGAGACATTTTGAAGGGGATGAATTAAAATGATTGAAAGCACACAGAGTCTTCTAGGACGTTAGGGCTAAATGAACACTGGCTGATGTAGAGGGGCTCTTGGGAAGCAAGGAGAGCTACTATGTAAGAGCATTAAATGCTTGGTCTGGAGCAGACTAGGGTATCACAAACTCAAGAAGAGTCATTGATTAGTGGACACTCCACAGGTGTTGCCAGCCTGGGAAAGTTGACAGAGATATAATACCATGTTACTGTTTATTGTATGTGTTTGTGTTAATCACTTTTACATTGTTGTGACAACAAATGAGAATAGGAGGAAAGGTTTATTGCAGCTCGTAGTTTCAAAATTTTAATCTATTATTGTCTGGCTCTATTGCCATCAGCCTGTGACAGGATTAAAGCATCATCACAGAAGGTCACGGTGGAGGAAAGCTGCTCATAGTATGGCAGCCAGGAAGCAATGAGGGCCAGAGGAAGGCTTTGGAGATAGGATTACAGTATCCTAAGAAAGTCTCCAGGTACCTACTTTTCCTAACCAGGTCCCAATTCCTCATAGCCTATTTATATTCACGTGAACTTAAGAGTAGCTTTAGCCATTAATGAAGTTAGTGCCCTGATGAGCCAATCACATTGAACTGTTTCTACTAGTTGGCACATAGAACCTATATTAGCGTGATGTCTATGTCTCATTTCCTTTATACTTTATGAACTCTTGAAGGCCAATGAAATAGTTCTATAAACCATTACTCCAAGGTATGATTAGTTGCTTGGAATATGCAGTCAATAGTAATTGATAAAGATATTAAGTGGAATAATCACTATATTAACTAAAGAGACAGGTAACCCAGGCACTGGGCTCACGCCTATAATCTTAACTACTCAGGAGGCTGAGATCTGAGGATTGTGGTTCAAATCCAGCCCGAGCAGGAAAGTCTTTGAGACTCTTCTCTCAAATTTATTACCAGAAAATTGGAAGTGACTCTGTGGCTCAAAGTGGTAGAGGACTAGCCTTGAGGAAAAGAGCTTAGGGCCAGCACCCAGGCCCTGAGTTCAAAGCTTCATGACTGACATAAAAATACGCAAACAAGTAAATGGTTTTCGAGTGGTTTATTGGAGATCAGAGTCTCAAGGACTTTGCTGCCCAGGCTGGCTTTGAACCATGATCCTCAGATCTCAGCCTCCTCCGTAGCTAGGATTACAGGCGTGAACCACTGATGCCCAGCTCAGTTTTACTCTTATCTTTTATCAACATTACATTATCCAATACTGATATTTCCTGTGGAGGCTTGGGGTCTAGCTGTTGATGGCGGACAAGGTAGCAATGTCTCCTGTCCAAATTTTATGCAAGTATGAGTAAGCTCATTTTTTATAGAGCTGCAGAAACTAAAGCTTGTCTCAAGCCAAGAGATTTTTTGAATTGCTTTTTTGCTTAGCCTTTCTCTGCTAATTAAATTCCGGTTTATAATTTATTACAGTGCTCCTGTTTCTCATTCCCTGTGTGTCTGTGTGAGCCATCTCCAGATTAGACTTTTGAAATTTTCTGAAGGAACTGTAAATCCTGTCTCTCCTGTTGATTACAAAAGGAATTGAAAAAGCAATTAAGCAGTGCTTCAGTCTTCTACAAGGTTGCATATGTGCAGTTGAAATCCAGAGTCTTGGAGTTTACCTCCCTCAGACTCCCAGCCATTGGGAGCCACTTACGCACACTGCTGTGCATAGCATCTTCTGCATTGCTCACACAGCTCAGCTGGTGGTTCCTCCCAAATGCAGACATGCTCCTATGTCTCTGTTACGTGTAGCTCCTCGGAGCTTTCTCATTTCACCTCCTGTTACAGTTTGTCTCTTCATGCTTTGGACCCACCTTAGCCCAGCCCCTTTTCTTACCACTTGAGATTCTAACCACCTGCTGACTCTCGTGCTGCAATTCTGTCACTGAAAATCTGGAGAGCAAATTTTATATGTTCATATTACTATATCTAAAAAATTTGAGTCCAACTATTGCATACCAGCTAAAATATTCATTTTCCAAGTCCAATACCCCTTAATGGTTCTGTTTGTGTCTATTCTTCAATACTTATGACCTAACATATTCATGTCTTGGGCAAAACCAGATAAAACTGGATCTAACACTTTGCTATATCTTAATCTGGTTGGAGAATAGGAAACTTTGTTGTGGGCACAAATTGTTTTCTATGAGAAACAATATTCACATCCATGTGGTAATTGCTAACTAAATATTAATATTCATTAGGGTTTAAGTACCCCAAACCTATACTTTATATATAATGTTTTAAACATAGGTATTATCATTTATATTCATTTCTGTTCAATCTTGACAGCTTTTGACTCATGATTTCAAACTGTTGAAAATGTTCATCTTTCATAATGCTATATTTATAGCATTCAAAATTGGATATATGGGTTCTCTTTGTCTTTGTTTAAGTTAGAAAGGACAGGGACAAATATTTCATTCAAGGATATCATTATCCTCAAAGTACTATTTTTTCCATCTCTACATAATAAAATCTAGAGATGTTAACAAAATACTCTACTCCAGAGAATCAAATTACAATTATGTGTCTTGATCAATCTGTCAGTTCTTTGTGAACCATGAAATCTTCCTAATCCTTAGTGGAAGTTTATTCAGCATTGAAATCATATTTATGATCCCAGAATTGACCTTTTCTCTTCTACAAAACTTTAACAAGGAAAAAGTTTTATGAAATTTCTTTGGCTTTCCATAATTAAAAACAAAGATGATATCAATCATTCTACAGTTATATTAGTGGATTCTTTATGATTATATATATATATATATATATTATACAGTGTAATCACTTCTTCTGTATACTTTAGTATTTCTTTTTCTTTTTTTTTTTTTGGGTCCGGTCGTGGGGCCTGAACTCTGGGCCTGGGCACTGTCCCTCATCTCTTCAGCTCAAGGCTAGCGCTCTACCACTTGAGCCAAAGCGCCACTTCCGGCTTTTTTCTTTTTGCTTATGTGGTGCTGGGAATCGAACCCAGGGCCTCAGGCATGTAAGGCAAGCGCTCTACCACTGAGCCACCTTCCCAGCCCTTTAGTATTTCATTTTTAAAAACCAGTAAACAAACCTTTCCTAAAAGAAAAAAGTAAAACTGGAGTTTGATTCTAAAGTATGGATTCATTTAAATGTAGCCTAAGCCAGATTTTTGCAGATCAAATGCAATCATATGTAATGAATGCTCAGACTCATTGTTTTGAGCTAGACATGCAAGTATTCCCCCGCCCTCGAGGAACAAGAGTAGGAAGATCATGAGTTTGAGGCTGGCCTCCGACTTCATGTGTGTATCTCAGTTCCCTCCTGCTAAACTTCAGCTTGTCCTAAATTTCCTGAATACATGAAAGAAACTCCAGTGGTCTTTCCATGTATACTCAGAATATGAGCTAAATTAATTCCTTAGTTTCCTGGGCATGGTGCTCCTTTTCATGGCTTTGGTACGCTCCTGTTACCTCTGCTCCTCCTACCTAGGCCACACTCCCCACGTCCCAACCTTTGGTGGGGTGAGGTCACCATGTTTTCTTCTGGCTACTCTACTCTGATGTTCTTCCTCCTTGTTTCATTCCTGTGACACCTACACTTGAAGCAGTCACCTTGATGAAGCAGAAGAATGTCTTTCATCACTAACTGTGTGGGGGGACTCAGTGAGTCTTTGTTAGGTTCTAACACATTCCTGTGGGTGAGGATATTCTGAGTAGTATACACCAAACTCCATCTCTCTTCCAGGGACACCCTCTGGATTTCAGTACACTCCCAGATCTAAAACCCCCTGCTGCTTTGGGATGAGCTATGTCCTACAGGAAAACTTCCCTTCCATACTCAAGGACAATTCTACCTGGCAAAGGGGTTTGTAATCCAAGACACTTGGAAAGTGTTGATTGGTTTGAGGTCAGTCAAGGTAAAAAAAGAAGTTCCCGAGACTCTATCTCAACCAGTGCTTTGGTGCATGCCGGTCATCACTTGAAATGCAAGGAAGCACAAGTAGAAAAACCTAAGTTCAAGCTGGCCTAGTCATAAAAAGAGACCCCATGTCAACAAAAGTAATCAACCCAAGGCATGGCTCAAGTGGCAAAGCTTTACCAAGTGTGGACCTGAGTTCAATTCCCAGTACTGCCCAAAGAAAAACCATCAAACAAACAAATGGATATTTCCACTATAGCCAAATAATACTACATTGGTTTTTTTCCTCCAGGAAAGTCTGTCCAGGAAATCTAATGTAATGAGGAAGTTGTAGAATGTTTCAGATGCTAGGTAGCAGCCTTTTAAAAACTCTTACAAGAGAAAAAGAGACTATACAAACATTTACACCCCACCCGCACCGGGTCAGATGTTGTTATTTACGGTTTCATTTGATTAAGTCTCCATTAACACTGAATTAGAGAATAATTCACTGCATCATTGCCCCTAGGGGAAATACAGGGCTGGTTTCATGCACAACTCTAGTCCAACATTTTCATCAGCTGATCAATATATAATCTTTTTGAACATGTCTGTAAAAATACCTTTACGACCCACTATTGTTTTTGTAATGGAACAGCTTATGGACAACAGCTTATACTCATGTATCTTCTCCAAGAGATACCTCATGATTCTCTTGCATAAGTCCTTAGATAGCACTTTCAGCAATATTCTGAGACGTAACAGTCACAACATTTGAAACAGCAAAGTCATCAACAGAAAAACACGGAGATATTTTTTAAAATAGACTAAATTTATATCTTGAAGAGAATACTGATTTGCAGTGTAAACCATCAAATATGTAGAGGATCTACATATATTAACACTTGTGAATACATTCTATCAAATGATTCAAGTTTTCTTTTTTTTTTTAATCACTCTATTTGTCCACAAATGACCACAAAAGTGCCACGATGTAGATCTGAGAGTTGCAAATTTTAGTAAGGAGGTAAGGTTATGAATCTTTGAATTATGGTGGTCTCCTACATATGTATATGTGCCAGGACTGCCCGAACAGCCACACTTATGTGAAGATCTTGATGAGTCTTTCATTTAGAAGCCTAAAACTATAAGCTAGAATGACCTGTCCTCATTATCATTCAATTGCTTGGATCTTCATCCAAAGGCTAGTTCCTCTTAGTTCTTCACAGCAGGGCATGAGGCTGTGTGGCTTCTCCACGTGCTCTTTTCCACACTCTCTGAGCCTTGCAAGAGGATAAAGTGTTTTCTTTCTTTTTATTTTTTTATTGTGAAAATACTGTACAGAGAGGTTACAATTACATGGGCAAGATAATGAGTACATTTCTTATCAAGCATTGTTGCCTCCTCCTTTGTTTCCCCTTCCCATCCCTTCCCTTCCCCCCCATCCTCAGACCCCTTCCCCCACCTCTTCTTCCTTCCTTCCTTCCTTCCTTCTTTCTCTCTCTCTCTCTCTCTCTTTCTTTTTCTTTCTTTCTTTTTTTGGGGGGGTCTGGTCATGGGCCTGAACTCTGGGCCTGGGCGCTGTCCCTCAGCTCTTCAGCTCAAGGCTAGCGCTCTACCACTTGAGCCACAGTGCCACTTCCGGCTTTTTTTTCTGCTTATGTGGTGCTGAGGAATCGAACCCAGAGCCTCATGCATGCAAGGCAAGTGCTCTACCACTGAGCCACCTTCCCAGCCCTCTTCTTTCTTTTAATGGATGCACCCCTGAATTCCCCCAGAGAACTAGTTGCTAGAAAATTGTCTCTTTCCAATTCCCATGATCCAGACAGATGAATGTTCTGGGCACAGCTTCTGGGAACAGCTTCTAGTTCCTTCTTTGCCTGCCTTCCTAACTGCCAGGTTAGTTTCCCTCCACATCTCCAGATGGACACACAGGACAGGATCCTTCCTTTTCTTTCTTGGAAATAATGCTGTCAATCTTTCCATCCCTTGCCAAAGCTGACAAATCTAAGAGCCATAAAACTACTTTCACACCATTTCCTTTGTAAGCTAGGTATGATGTGATTTGATTTCCCTTGGAAATCATCATATCAGGCAAAAATAAATTAGACTAAGAAAGTCAAATATACATTTTTCTCTGCACTGTGCAGAATCTTGTCCTTAAAAATGAATGAGAGGAATGCAAAAATGGTTCTTTTAAGAGGCTATAGCTAGTAGGTGAGGGTGAATATGAATTAAGTACTTTATAGCTGTGTATGAAAGTAGAACAAGAGAACTTGTTAAAATTATTTTTGAAAAGTGAAGATAGATTAAAAAAAAAAGAATAATGGAGGAGCTGAATTTGGTCAAAGTATATTGAAACCTTAGTATAAATCTTATTTCCGACATTCTGTGATATGGTATTTGCAATTGTATACTATTAATGATGATTTTGCAGTGAACATTCTTGTACATATGTGACTTCATACAGGGTCAAGATGATAGAGAAATCCAAGAAGTGGAAGGAATAGTCAAAGTCTCCATTTTTATTTTTTATAGCTATTATCAAATTGAGGCTCATACTGGTTTACTCTCTTATACAGAGTTATACCTACCAAACTATACCCCGAAGCTAACCACTGAGATAAGTGTTTTCCCACACCATCAATAAGAGGACAACACAATGTCTATTGACAAGTGACCTTTGTCTATTTATGATGATACACCTAATTTCATTTTTTTCCTCTGAGTAGACATGGATATTTCACACCTCCTAATCTTATTTACTTAGACCCACTGAAACTGTCAATGTATTTATTCTTGTATCCATGTCAACAAGACAACAATGAATACAGTGAAAATTTCTTATTGTATTATTTAAAATTTATTGTAAGGCAGTCATCAGGCTTTACAGAATCCTAGCCTCTTAGTGAGGAGTTTCATTTATCACTGGTAATTTTATCTTTGCATAACGAAGTTCCACTAAGATAATTTTGCCTAGAATACCTTTATATATAAAAATAAAAAACCACCTAACTCTTGGCTCAATTTAACCAAAGTAAAGTTAATATACATAATCCTGAATAAGCAGTTGTTCAAATTTGAAAAAAATTCTGTCTTACCTGTTTTAAATTAATTTTATTACATTTAAAATATAGGATTGTATGGAAAAAACAATTCAAGCCCACTTTCAATCTAAAAGTATTGAACTATTCAAGCTTACCTTCAATCTGAAAACATTACAAAATGATGTTGATTCTTATGTACAAACCCCCAAATTTTGTGTTCTTTCTAAAGTTGGATGAAATGACTGTAATATTCTCTGCGTTAGCTCAACATTGGCAGTCCATGCACCTTAGTGTGAGATTTTACACAATTCAAGTTTTATACTAAGCATATAATTTATATCCAATAGCATGCACTTTTCAACTGTTGAGAAAAAAAGAAAGATTACCTCTATTTCCTCCCTAGTCCAGGAAAAGAGAAATGCTGACTTCAGACATTTTAATCCATTTTAAGATCGAACTTCAACCAATCCAAAAATTAAGGTTCACTGATGCTATTTAGTAATATTAAAAGTTCAATCAAAACATGCCAAGGGGAGGATAATTTACTATTTGATCCATTAAATTGTCAATTATTTTCAAGGTTCTTTTTTACTGAAGAGCACAATCATTCTTCTCAAATGACCTTGCCCATTTCACATAGTAGGGCCAGGTTAATCTTACTTGTAAGGAATGTAGAAAATCCTCATTTTCAATAAAAATGACACCACAGCTTGGACCACAAAAGACACTGTCAAGCCGGGCACCAGTGTGAGCCTAGCTACTCAGAAGGCTGAGATCTGAGGATCGCAGTTCAAAGCCAGCCCGGGCAGGAAACTGTGTGAAACTCTTATCTCCAATAAATCACTAGAAAACTGGAAATGGTGCTGTGTCTCAAGCGATAGAGCACTCTCCTTGAGCTGAGAGCGCAGGGACAGTGCCCAAGCTCAGAATTCAAGCCCCAGGACCAACCAAAAAAAAAAAAAGACACTGTCATAATAGACATAAAAAGTTAGGATTGTTTCATGACCTCTAGAAACTCACTATAGTTTAGAAATACCCAGAGAAATGAATAGAAGAATGAATTCATATTTTTATTATGTTAGGGATTCATTGACACTAAATTTTGATGTTTTCATAGGTAACAATATAATATGTATTGATTTCCAATTATTTTGCTGTGTAATATCAGCTCCCCTGAAAATTAAAGTGATTTCTTGTACTTTCATCAAAAGTGGTTTGAACAGTGTCTGACTTTCCATCTCATCAAGGTAGAACTTAAGATACAGGAAATGGCATCATTCCTGCTTTGGGAATTACCATCATGTTTTTGAGTTTTGATCGACTTCAAACATTTCATCCTTTGTATTCTCAATGTCACGAAATACTCCTGGGAGTTGTTTAAAGTGAAGATGTCGCTTTTTCTAGGACAGCTTTCTTCTTTTTGTCAAAATTTCTTTCCTTGTTTTTGTTGATAAGTTCACCCTAGCTAAGGTTCACTCTGGTGGTATAACTAGTTCCACTTCAATGAAGGTCAGTGCCAATGTTCTTGAAGTCAGCTATTTCCTAGCCCTCCATTTATGCTCATTCTTTATTGTATTCTCATCTTTATTGGCCAATTATCTCTGATGATTATTGACTTGTGTAACATGTCCAATAGGTCTATAAATGAGAGAGAAGGAAGAAATGCAACTACACACTTTTCTGTCTGTGTACCATGTTCAGTGACCAATTATTGACAAATTTTGCAAAAAAGTGGCATAGTTCATATGTATGGGAACTGTACAAAGCAAGAGCTGACTTGCTAACAATAGGAATTTTCTGTGTATTTGTTTATTCATAAAGACTGCATTTCAGAAACAGTTAAATAGCTCCTTGTTTCTGAGTTTCAAAAACTGGGAAAGAAAAAAAACAAAATTATAGAATCTGATGAAAAATTCTGCCCCCCTCTGTAAATGAATACTTCATTTATCAACTTACTTGCTTAGTACTTAGGCACTTTTCTAAGAGCTTATAAATACCATCTCATTGAATCATCTTACTAACAATCAAATAGCTAATGTTACACGCTCCTCTTAAAGATGAAGGAATAGGAGGAAAGCAAGATTTTCAACAGCAGAACAAGATTTAAAACCAAAAATCTAGGTTTGGAAGATGTGCTTTCAACCACTGTTCAACTCTGCCTTGACTCCTTGGCTTGGCTAGATAATTCTGCAGCATAACACATCAGCAGGGTACTGCTCCTACTAGTAGAATTAGGTCTACTTGTTTATTATTTATGATTACAGAATTAGAATTCAATATGCCACACTGTCATCGCCCACAGGGATTATTAAGGCTCTACATAGATTGGGAGTGGTCTTCTTTCCTTCAGAGTAGCCATGAATGTAAATGAAGTGATCTGGGGAAAGGGACCATGGTTAGGGAGAGATCTTAAGGTCTGAGTCAAGCTGCTCAAGAGGAGGTTGGGGTTCCAAGCATGAAGCAAGCAATTCAGGAAGACACCATTGCTCCATTTCCATCTACATTTCAAATTTGAAATTTGCATTGCAGAGTTCTGGTATACCTGCCTAACCACTAACCTGAAAGTTACAAGAGTAAATTTTGTTGACTTTCACAAATATTGGGAGGGAAATTTAACTAATAAACACATGCAATTGGCAGAGCACTGATCATTCAATAATGTTCCCTGTCCATCTCAAGATCTTTAACAGTGGCTTCAAAGGGCTGTTTGGGGGGAAATAGAATCACAGATTCCAGGGATCCAACCATGGACATCTATAAGGTCAATTATTCTGCTTACCACATGGGCATGTGGTACTCTTCTCATCTTGGACATAGTCATATGAGAAAGGCCTCTTTTATCTCCCCAACATGTAATACAGGATCGCATTCTGGAGAGGAATTCCCTATATAAATAAATTTATCTTTTGATTTGCCTACCTCAGAGCTATGGTCTAAATATATGAATAATTCTTTTTGCATAAATTGAGCAATGAATTTGGACTTCTACCTCCTCTGCATTCAAGCAGCTTGAAAATAAGCAGACACTGACCATCTCTGGACAGGCTAAAAATCTGTGTGTGTTGCTAGTAGAAGATAATTATAATCAGAGAAAAATATATTCAGTTCCTATCAACAAAATTAGAACAGCAACATTGTATCTTGTAAGGAGATAAAATTCAGTGGGAGCCAAGCAAATTGCATCGTTATTAGAAGGATCTGTCTTAAGACTGGAAAGATATAGGGGAAAGAGGCAGGATTATGGACTCCAAAACCTGCATTTAACTAAGATGATTCTCTTCATTTTCCTAGGGTAAATCAGCCTGGACAATTAAGCCAACCCAGGGGCCTAACACATTAACTTACCATCAATATATCCCACCTGCGCTGGCACTGTTAGTGTTTCTGGCGTTATTTATGAAGGCGCTGTTGCTCTATTTGCACAGCATGCAGCACTGTTCATAGCAGGCTGCAGATTACTGTCAATGAATGATGCCCCCGAAACTCCTAACCCTCTCACTGTGTCTAATAACTAAATCAGCAATAGCTGCTTCTCTGTGTTCTGCTTAAGATTACAGCACAGCCATAAACAAGCTACTGGCAGCAGGAACAGTTGGCATCAGAAACTATGACTGCAAAACCAATCAGTTCATGTTCTCCCCTGGTATGTGATCAAGGCTGTTCATCACTAAGACTTCTGTAAGGTAATAAGCCTTAAATATCAATAGCACTCTTTCTGACATTTCATTTGGCTTCAGTTGAATCATCCAATGATTGCAACAGGTCTTGTTCGGGAACTTACCTGTGAGAACTTATGAGGATGACCTCCGAGAAGTGGAAAGTTCACCCAGTTGCTCTGCTTTCTAATTTGCCTTTTGACATGGGTGGAAGTTGGTCTTTTCTTCTTCCGGCTGTCATGCCCTCTCAGGGAGATTCAAAACAGGTCAGTTGACCTCAAACTTTAACTTGATAGCCCAGAAAAAAAAAACAAAATCTCTTTTTCACCTTGCAGGAGTCCATGTAATGACCAAAATTCTTAGTAAAAACAAGTGCTTCTCTTTCTCAAAATAAACTGTGAGGTCATTGTGGCCTAGTGGCTTGACCACTAAGGGAATATCTTTCATTCAGGAAATGTTCCCTTCCTTTTCTATGACATTGTTTTGTGCTGTGCATTACTCTGTTTTGAAAAACTGGGTTGTCACAACTCAGGTACTTCTGAGGTCTAAGCATTAGAGTTGATTCTAATGGGAGTTAAAGCTTTACAGACTTGCTGGGAAGCACTGGGCAAAGATCAAAAGAGGGCCATGCAAAAACAATGAGCCTGTCTCTATTATATGACCTATGCCTCAACCTCATCTACTTTAAATGGCTAGGCTCTCAATGACAGGAATGCCATCTTTAGTGACCAACAGGAGTCTTGGCCCTTGAAGGGCATTCCAGTGGCAGTGGGCCCACCTCAGGGAGCACTAGGGAGGTTCCCGTGGGTCTCAGGGTGTGCATCTTGTGAGGACTTGTGTTTCTTGTAGAATCACAGGGTACCAGTGCTAGAAAGCCCAGCTCAGCTCTGCACAAATCAGCCTTGGATGCAGATGCAGTCAGTAGTGGTCAGCAGGCCCTTTAATTTCAAATGCGTTCCTCAAACCGGCTCCTCCTTTGAAATGTCTTTTTTCCCTCTTAATTTCAAGTGGCAATTGCTCTATAACTAGATATAATTTAATTTATATGTAAATGAAATTATATTTTCATTTCTAGTCCAATTGAGTCTGAAAAAAATCACTATGTCTGGCTTATTAAAAGTAAAAAGACAGAGTAGAATGATTTTTCCTTCCTAGACCAAAGGTAGAATTCTACGATATATTTATACTTTCCAATTTAATGGCATGATTATATTGAGCCAGACTGTGACATTATCTAAACTATCTGCAATTTTCTTACTCAGCAAACTTTTACTCTACTTCATTAAAAGCTCATGAACACCACTGTCTCACATTTTCTTTTATTCAGATTCTACATCATAATCATCACATATTTTCTCAGCAAATCAAGGGAATAACTGCTCCTTTAGGAGGGCTGTAGTGACTACAGACTTTACCAAAACTTCATGGGAGTACTTGCCTTTCATGTTGCTTTACTTACACCAAGTGTGTGTGTGTGTGTGTGTGTGTGTGTGTGTGTGTGTTGAAAGTCATAGGAAGGTTTTATTTAAGAAATAATGCTTAACCACTTTGGGAAATATGAAGAAAATAACTTCAAGCAAAATAGTCATTGACAAACAGCATTTAAAATCTTCTGAATTGCATCCAATTATTTAAAAATCGTTTAAGAGACTTCATAGGAGATGTGAATATTAAAAACCGACTTGAGGGATTATTTTAAAAAGGTTATTTGTATCATGTGCCTGTTGGAGACTGTCTTTAAGCAAAGGGTTTCCATGAAGATATCATAAAAAATTGAATTTCAGATTGACTATTTTATATCTTGTACAGTAAAAGGTATATATAGCCAGCCGACTGTGTGATGGTGTGAGAGAAGGAGTTATATAAGAGAAGCCTCAGCGGCTGGGATCCCTGGTTTGACCTGATCAGTTTGGTGTCACCACAGCACCACACAGATTGCATCATAGAGGCCCTAGGAAGTCAAAGGATCAGAGACTTGAGGATCATCCCACAACCTGCCATTAGCCACAGCTACTTTCTAAGCAGTATGTCCACAGAGGTAGCTGACAAGAGCCAATGGCAACAAAGCAGTCTCTGACCTAAGAACCAAATCTTACTAACAGAAAATAGCCTGTGAGCTGGCAGTAGCCAGTGAGTCCTAAAAGATGCTACAGGCCAGAGAGGGAGTGCCTAGTGTGTCTGGAAGCATAGGATCCTGGACTGGAGGTTTAAGTCTCCTTTCCTGTGTTAGGTCCATGGATCAGGACCCTGAGCTGTCCTTCCTGGGGCCAAATCTCCAAATCTAATAGTCTTCAACTGGTTTAACCAGTTCATAGATAGATAGATAGATAGATAGATAGATAGATAGATAGATAGATAGATAGATAGATAGATAGATACATTCTTTGGCGGGCAATGAAAAAATAGAAAATCCTGTTTTGTCTTTGGCTTTGTTTGCTTTCGGTAATTTTGTTCTTTTACCTTCTTTTACCTTGTTTTCTTCTTTATCCAGTCTTCATTTTTCAGTACTGATATGTAAGTCCCAACGTCTCTTTTTTAATATTTCATTTTACCCATATCATTTCCCTCTCCTGTCACCCTCTCCCACTTCTACTTTCTTTCTATACATAATTAAAATAGTTCTCTTATTGTTCTTTTTCACTCTGGTCTCCCACACACCATCATTCTTCATTGTCATTGCCTTAGTAGTAAGGTTGTCAGATCCCTTTTTGTCTTTCTCCTTCTCTCTATACTTTCAGATACATCTTTTTCTATGTATCTTCCTCTGCTTTCTCATTAGTCTCCTCTATTTTATCCACCTTCCCTTTTATTACACCATACATCGTGTACTATTCTTTCTATCTACCTTCTGTTTCTACTTCAATAACTACTGTCTATCCAATTAGTATTATCTTAGCTCCTGTATTCTTCTGAAGAGAGTGGAAGAGTGGTGGTTGCTGTTTTTGTTTTTGCTTTTTGGGGGGTGAGGGGTCTGGTCATGGGGCTTGAACTCTGGGCCTGGGCACTGTCCTTGAGCTCTTCAGCTCAAGACTAGTGCTTTACCACTTGAGCCACAGCGCCACTTCCGACTTTTTTCTTTTTTGCTTATGTAGTGCTGAGGAATCGAACCCAGGGCCTCAGGCATGCAAGGCAAGCACTCTACCACTGAGCCACCTTCTCAGCTCGAATAGTTGCTGTTTTAACTAAGGATTATTATGTTCTCACAGTGAATGTGTCTATCCACTTTGCCTCTTCAGCAAATCTTCTCCTTAGGCAGACTATCCATCTAAACAAGGAGTCAAGAGCACTATGAATAAACGTGTGACTACTTAAGCATATCTCTAATCCAGAAATGAGAAAATATATGGTCACTACTCATTCTTACCTAAACATTGTAAACATTTAAGCTGAAAGAACAAAGGAGATTAAAAGTCTCAATCAGAAACTTGATCTCATATGTATAAATCTCAATATATAAAAAATATAAAAAGGCAATATGTCTATCCAAAAAGTCAACAATTCTATCATGAAGTACTTAACAAATAGTGCTGAAAAAGAAATCTCAAGCAATAAAGTCAAAAGAATGATAAGAGTGATCAATGAAACTCAAGAGGACATGTGAATGAATTTAAAGAAATACAAATAAGCAGATGATTGAATTCAAAGAAAATCAAGTAGACAGTTACATGAAATAAGGAAGGAAATTTGAAATATGAATAAAGGCAACAATCCATCAAAAAGAGATAGTAATTGTCAATGTATATTGATATACTCAGTTTCACAATACAGACATATGCATATTCTCAGCAGCTTATAGAACTTTCTCCCAAGTAGATCAAAATTTAGGGCATGAAGCAAGTCATAACAAATACCAGAAAATTGAAATATGTCCATATTTTATCAGCCCACTATAACAATAGTAAACAACAACAAGAAAAAATAACTACAGAAAATATTCAAACAGGTGGAGACTAAACCATACCCCCATTCAATGATTACTGGGTCTCTGAAAAAAGGAAGGTGTAAATAAAGATTTCTAGAACCAAATGAAAATGTCAACACAACTTACCAGAACTTCTATAATAGAGAGGATCACTAAGGAATAGTTTGAAAACATACATTCTAATAATCTGGAAAGGTTAGAAGAAATGGATAAAATCCTAGATGCGAATGACCTACAGAATTGCACCAAAAGAATACAAGCCATTTACACAGATGTATAACAAATAATGAGATTGAAGTAGCGATGAAGATGAAGATGGATGAAGAAGTGATGAGCAGTAATGAAGACCCACCCAAGAAAGCCTGTCTTTTAGCAGTGTCACTTAATGAACTAATTATGGAGTCTCTCCCTATTTAAAAAAATTAATCCATTTCTGTATATTTCAAGTGAAGCCTGAGGCACAGACTAGAGGGTATTTGGATGGCAAAATATCAACAACCATTTTGTCAAAATCCCAAAGGTCATCCTTACTTATGCTTGCCAAACTTTAGTCCCTAATTCAAAGTTCAATGAAGCATTCAAAATTTGAAAAGCATCCTTCTCACTCTATTGCTACCTGGATGTTTGGTCTCCTTTATAAATTTAAACACCTGATGGATTTAGTGCTTGGACATCTGAGGACAGATGAAGCTGATAGCTCTGTCACTGAGCCTTAAAGCTAACGTTGGGATTTGGGCCAGAATACAGGATGCTATGTAAATTAATTACCACATGAGCTTCCTACAAACGAGTTCTCAGTGTCCTTGAAATATATTGTCCTTCAATGTACACCAGCTTACAATCACACAAAGTGCTATTTAATTGATGCACTGCGTTTAAGAGCAGCCAACTCTGTCATATTAGCCTTGTGTCAGTTCTATGAGTGAGTATTCAATAAATAACTCGTTGACCAATTGACTGAGGCAATATTGGAAAGAGCACTGGGTAATTTCCTTTGCTGTATGACCAGATGTCCTTCGCAGAGATGAACACAGCAGAGCCCAGCAGGCAGCAATCAGAGGAGTTGTTGCAAATGCTCCTGAGAGAGAGAGAGCAAGAGAGAGACAGAGAGACACAGAAAGAGACAGAGAGACACAGAGAGAGGCAGAGGGAGGAGGAGGAGAGAAGAGAAGAGAAGAGGGAGAGAAGAGGGAGAGAAGAGGAAGAGAAGAGAAGAGAAGAGAAGAGAAGAGGCATTCTCTGCATTCCATGCTGGATGAGGCAGCATGGAAATGATCTGCCACAGGAGAAAATACAGAGAAAACTGCCCAGCTTCAGAAGTGCTGTGGCTTGGGTTTGGGGTATTCTGCCAGTAACCACATGTGAGGCCTTGAAGAAGTATATTCACATTCTTTCTGGAAACTGGGCAGAATGGTTTCTAAGGTCATTTCTATGCTTTTATAGTTTTTCTTGTGACACGTTCATACAACATTTAAACATCAGGAAATTTTAGGCTTTTGCCTTCTCTCAGCTTTTCTTCCTTAACCATTCTAAATACAATATGAATATCCTAAGAACATACCTAGTCTTTAGAGAGTTCAGCTAATTAGATAAATCAGCATACCAGAGAGCTTTCATATAATTGGTCCGTCTTATACTCACTCATTCTTTTAATCAGGGGATATTTAATTTTAGTTTGTAAGTACTTAAAATTTATTAAGAGTCTACCCTCTTGTCGTGTGCTAGACCAGAGGGTCATATGAGGGTCCCTACCTTCAAAGAAATTATGGTCTAGTCCAAAGCTCAAACAGGGAATTTCAACCATAGCATTGTCCCAGGGATGTTCTGGTGGAATACAAGGAGCCAAACCAAGGGAAGATTTGAAATATGAAATTGCCAGACTGAAGAGGCACTCCAGGCAGAGAGAAAGCACGAGATCATTCTGCAGTAATGAGCCCATCTGATATGAGCTTGAAGATACAATGGGATGAAAGGCTAGATTTGACAGCTATGAAGACCTAGAATGGGAAAAGGAACAAGTCTAAAATAATGATTAGAAATAGATGAAATACCTATTTGTGAGTGGAGGTATAGGGGAGCAGACCCCATGCTCTAAAGAAAACCATAAGAAACCACACATAGAAAACTGTCCTTGTGAAGCCAGGTATGGTGGGACATGCCTATAATTCTAGCTACTTGAGATGCAGATCCTCGGGAGGATCACAGTTTGAAAATGAGCCAGGGAAAAAGTTGTTGAGACCTCAACTCAACAAATAAACTGGGGCCTTGTCTATATCTATAATCCCAGCTGCACAGAGATATAGGTGGGAGAATCACCATCTGAGGCCAATTTAGGCCAAAAAAAAAGTAATAGCCTATCTGCAAAATAGTCTAAAGCAAAAAGAGTCACATGGTAGAACACCCAACAAGAAATAACAAGCTTGAGCCCAAATCCAAGTAACCATAAAAAAACATTTGTCTATGATCTAGTCCCTGGAGTAAGAGGTTTTGTTGTAGTATCAACCCATGATGGTACATTAAGTTTCATATTTTTTCCTTAATTCTAGTTCTTCACAGGACTTCTATTTACTCCCTTTATTGACATTACACTCCCTTTACAGCATGCCTTCTACATGTGTAATCCCATTGATTATTATAACTTTTGCTTTTTGTCAGTCATGGGGCTTGAACTCAGGGCCTGGGCACTGTCCCTAAACATTTTCGCTCAAGGCTAGCACTCTACCATTTGAGTCACCGCACCTCTTCTCAATTATCACTACCCTGTCCATCTGTCTGCTTTTTTGGCTTTGAACTTTTCCAGGTCATATCATTGGACCCCTGTATCTCCATATTTGAGTAATCCCTAATTTCTTGCATCCTTGAAGTCCAATGGAGCTTAGCATCTTGAAGCCAAAAATCCCAAAATAACCTCTTAGAGTAGGAATCATATTTTCTCCATGTGTTGCACTAATTTTCACAACTCTTATTTTCCTGGACTCTCTAGTAAGCAATGGTAAAATTAGTTAACTCAGATCTCTATTTTGTCTTCTTTAAAATCCCTGAAATTTGCTTCTAAATCCTGAAGCAATCTATTTCTTTCTGAATCAAGGTTAAAAAAAAATAGGAGCAGATGGAAATAAAAGAGATATTACCAGGAATGAGCAGAAACTCGACTTTCCTGATCACATCACCTGGCTTCCTTTTGTTGAGTATAATGAATGTGCTCCAGTGTAATGTGTAATGTGGTCATCAATTTTAATCTTGCTAGCCTTTCATGGGGCTGTTGCTGTCATTTCCACCCTAATCTTCAAAGGGCACTGTCAAGCTGATTATCACAGCCACCACATCTCTCCTGTAATGTCACTGAATCTGATCAGCCCATTTTCTTTGCAACTTGGGATCCCAGGTAGAGAGCTATTGAGCTCACTCTGATAATCACCTTCCCCAAAAGCACAGGGCTTAGAAGGATCATACTTATACATTCTGTTATGTAACCCTGCTCAGACAAATACTCTATTCTAGTCTACATTTAAATGGCTGTGACATGTAAAGCTGCTGGTTCTCACCTTGACTTAGTTGTACCAGAAGGGATATCTCATTGAGGATGCGAAGAAAGCAAGCATTCTCAAACTTTCCCCCATTTCACTGGGAGATACTTCTGATGTTTAAATAGTCTACAGTTACATATCTGTCTCACATACACAGAAAAGCCTCCAGATACCCTCTATCCTTACATGTTAGGTTATTACTGCACACATGCCAAGTTAATGTAGACATCAGTACTTCATGTTAAAATTCATGAAAAACAAGTGATTCCAGTCAGAGTTTTAGTCCAAGGAAGAATGCTTTTCAATCCAAAACTCTATGAGCAAATTTGCCAGAGTTATCAAGTTCAGCCAGAAGATGTTTACAGTCTCAGCATCCACTTGACATTTCCTGAGAAATAAAGACAGTCAAGGTCTGTTTTTACTAGGCTAGTCATTGCCTCCCTTTTTCCAGGACATGAAGCAATCTACTTATTGTCTGAGTATAATGTCACCATATGATAAATGTCTTTTATTGGTGTAGCAACAGTATGTAAGTGACTCTACCACTTATTCCAACAAAGTTATGAAGGAAAACTTTACGCAAGCTGAGTCTTTGGTTTCCAATAATCAGTTCGAAGGAAAACACAAATTCCTACTTTGGCATCCATGCTGGCTATTTCCCAACTTATTCAACATTAAAAAGCCACTTTTTTGTTCTTAGTCAATCCCATCACACAAGTGATTCTTGATGAATCTTATGCATATAAATATGCATTATGTATCAACAGTACTACTAGGATGGCTGTATTTTCATTCACAGTAGAAAAATCCTCACTTAACTCATAATCTTGTGACTATACTAATAGTATAGTCTACATAATGTAGTTCTTTTAAAACATGTTCAGATACTTGTATCCAGATGAGTTTTCACATTGCAATAATTGTTATACTTGAAGAGTCAGTGGCCATTAACATTCTTTCTGGTTGGAGTGTTTACAAGTCAGTGAAGACTAAAATCATTGCAATACCCAAGTTAGCAGCACAAGTCCCCAGCTCATACAAATGTTCTTCTGTTTCCATTCACTGTGGCATCTCCAGCGAACAGTGTCTGGATTATAGTAGGTTTGACTTCTGCAGTAACAATGGGAAGAATTTTGAGTATTTCTACTCTACAGAAGATGCAATGACCTAAATGTGGGAAGCAAACACCATGATTTAGAGTTGCTGGTAAGCCTTACATGGAGAAGAGACAACAGTGACACAAAAGGCAGAAGCGAAACTGAGAAAAGGCATCGAACCCATGTCTTTCTGTGGGACACCAGTCAGAGGGCAATGGGTTTCCCTGCTGAGTCATAATAATTACAAGCATGTCTGTGGTTGGAGATAGCTAGTCTAGCATATCCCACTAGTAGAAACAGATGATATTCTTGATTGATGAGAAATTCTATTTTCCCCCCAGTGTCAACAACATGGTCAGTCATATGCAAGACCCATCATCATGGTGACACGTCCATTCTTTTCCTATGTGGCTAGAAACAACTGGAATTCCGTGACCTTCCTTCTTGGGAGGGGTCAGTTTAAAGACAGGATAATGGGATCCTGGGTCAGGTTAGAACAAGACACCTTCCTATTCAAATAATTCATGATGTCCAAGAAGGAACCGGATTTCCCTGTTTCTCTAAGTTGAAAGGATGGGTGAGGGGGATTGCAGAGGTTTAGGTTAAGTCCGAAGCCTCATACCCTGTCATCTATGGGATCTGCTCCAAGAGTCTTGCTGAGGATTTCATTTTGCTAGGAGGAAGTGGAGAGTCACCCATCAGATAATTTTTTGTTATTAAACCAGAAAATATCTGCTCATGCACTCAAAAAACTAGTATATAGCATTGCTAAGGATCCCCACCACACTTTGAAACGTTAAGTGGAAGAGAAAGGAAGAAAAATGATAAGTTAAACTTTAAAAAAAGAAAGTGAGAGTATTCACACTTTGAGGGTTTTTCCATCCTGCAAGCTATTTTTTCTTGTGAACTCTGCCATCTCTCCTCAGGTGTTGTGTTGCTCTCTGCCTGGGTGATTTACACTATGCTGGTCACACTGTTGGATCCAGCATCACCTTCTCTTTCAAGTATAGTCAGAAACGTGTCACTGGGAACGGTGAATTACAAGTATGTACAAGACACAAAACAAAGTATGAAGAGACTTCTGGCCTAGAGAAAGGAAGGCTAAAAAGGCTTGTTATGGTCTGAGGAACTTCCTGAGCACTTATCCTGTAGAATTGACTGATGGGAAGGACTTTAGAGTTTAATCTGGCCCTGTGTTCACACTTTACACTAAGACATGGATAGCAGAGATACAAGTGGTAAAGCCTAAGAAATTCACTTGACAATCTACAGCTCACCGCAAAAGATCAAATGGGCTAGAGCCATAGCCCACACTTTCCAGATCTGTTTTCCAATGGCAAAATGACTTTAGATAGTAAAACAGCAGAGGAATCCATGTCTCAATCAATTCTTGTAAATGAACATAAACACAGCCAGCCATGTTCCAAAGAGAAAGCACTCAGTGGAAATGTGCTCTTCCTGGCACTGGCTCCACTGCCTCAAATGAAGTGAAGTCAGAGAGGATGAAAGGCAGCTGATGCGTCTCTGATAAGGAAACAATTAGGAAGACTTCTCTAACATTAAGACTTTTATTATAAGGAAAATTGGGTGCATCAGGAATTTTGTAAAAAGGTTAAACCTAGCCTTCTTAAGAACTCAGCTCATGGAATTCACAAACATTATAGACCATGATAATGACAATTTGCCTCATGAAGGTTAAAATGTGATTGTGACTTTAACTAAGTATCACTATCTCAGAATACAGTGAAATTTGTGAAATTTATGCCATCACTTAATCTCAATAAAAATTATTTTAAACAGACAGCAAAGAAAACACAAGAAAGATGAAGAATTAAACTTCATTAAATGTCAAATAAAGAACTATGAGAAATAGCACTCCCAGCACCCTAGCCATAGACTTTGTGCTACATGGCAGATGATTGGGCATAGGCTGAGGTCATCTCAGTTTCTAATCACTGCTTTTGTGTTGGGTAGTAAGGAAACAGGAAAGGAATAAACAAATTTGACAAGTAATAGTAGAAACAGACTTCAATAATTATTGCTTCTGTCAACTATGTGGCCTAGCTTAATGCAGGTTTTTATATTACCATTTCTCAGGAAGGAAGAATGCACTAAAGGTAGGACTCATTTCTTTTTCTTTCATTTTTTTTTGCCAGTCCTGGTGCTTGAACTCAGGGCCTGGGCACTATCACTGAACCTGTTTGTGCTTAAGGCAAACACTACCAGTTGAGCCACAGCACCACTTCCAGCTTTTTTTGAGTAGTTTATTGGAGATGAGAGTCTCACAGATGTTCACTTTGCGCTGGTTTTGAACTGTAATCCTCAAATCTCAGCCTCCTGAGTAGCTAGAATTATAAGCATGAGCCACCTGCACCAGATCAGGCTTATTTCTTCACCAAGGCTAAATTCCATTGAAATGGAAGTGGTTGAGATATGGCTCCAAGAGAAAGTCAATCAAGTGTCTCAGGCCTGTAATTCTAGCTACCAAGGGTAGGAAACTTTTGTTCTGCCAAGAGCCATCTTGATATTTAATAATACCACTCACAAGCCATAAAAAAGGGTCAGTACAGGCAGGCAGGCTGAGGGAAGCCAGCAAGAGACAATGAGAAGCATATGTGTCTGTCCTATCATGTACCAAATTAACAAGAAATGAGTTATTTGGACAGGAAGTTGCAGGCTGGTTATTCCTCCTCCTTGTTAGTTGCTTTGGAGCTAGAGTCTGAGGAATCACAGTTTGAGGTCAGCTCAGATATAAAGGTACTTCATGTCACTCAATAGTTGAGAGTAGTAATGCGCACCTGTTACCCTAGGCCCAGGGGAAGAACACTGGCTGGGTGCAGTGCATGCTCCTGTCACCCCTAGCAGCACAGGGAAACACAAGTATGAGGCTTTGAGCCCATGTTTGCTGGACATACAGTTGAAATCAAACCTTGAAAATAACCAAGGTAGAAAGAGCTACAAGTGTGGTTCAGTGGCAAAGCACTTTCCTAGCATGCATAAGACCCTGAGTTCAATCCCCATTGCTGTCCTGCAAAAGACGTTAGCCTGATGAGTGGCTTCTTATCACTGAGGTGATTACTAAAGCTAGTGAGTAACTTGGGGTGACTTCATTTAAGGCAGTGGCAGTGCTGGTACATCCTCGAATCTTTTTTCCTCAGAGGGGGAGATGCAATGGTGACAGTTAAGATTCTGAACGTGTTTCTTTGGACTCAAACAAACTAAGTGAAGAAATAAGTAGTATTAGGTGACTGGTTTTCATGTGAAAACTTTGATTTCTACATACCTGAGATATTTCTTCTAGCTCTTCTCAGAAAACTATCAAAATACACAAGTCCCAGCATAGTTGCGTCTCAGGGACGTCAGCTGCCTTTCTGAGATTCACTACATGTCTTCTGGCATAGGCTACGCATCTATACTTAAAAAGAAGTATAATGAGTTCTAGGCCACTAAGCACAGTTGATACCAACGATCTCAAGCCAATTACTCATGGAGAAGTTTAATGTTGACATGACAATGCATCAACTGCCTTCTGGAATAATAACACAATTGCTCTGTCAAAACACACTCTTAATTGGCAGAAAATATATTACAAATTATAAATAGTCTAGATTCAACTGACTTTCTCATTACTACCTTCCTAATTTGTATGAAATGAAGGTCAGCATAGGACCCTGAGTAGCTATTAAAGCTGTTTGCTTCTGGAAGAGATAGCTTTCTTCTAACATCAAAGCTGCCACAGTTTGTATGACAGAATCTACAGTGGCAGGAGTAGGGGTAAAACAAAAGGACATCTTGACTAAGCCATTGTCATAAACTATGTATCTTTGAGGTTATCATTAGGCAAAAGTTTCCAATGAATTAATTGGTGGTTATGAAAAGTATAAAGGTAAACCCTGTAAAGTGTGTGAGAGTATTATTTTTTTACAACTCTTCTTCCCTCCCTCCAACACTCTCTACCCCTCTTTTTCCTTCCTCTCCCCTCCTCCCTCTTTCTCTATGTGTATGTGGGGTGGGGTGCATGTACAATCTCTAATACACGAAGTAAAACAGGAAGAATGAGAACTTTCCTATTGCTGACACATGGTGCCTGTTTTTAAGCATTTTGCAAAATGACAGGCTTTTTACAAAGCCATCATTTCTTGTCCATGTTAAACAGATTCTTTAGGTTTAGTTGTCAAGCTATGGAGCCAAACTTACTTCATATATTGCATGTGTCTTTTATTTCAATGCCTTGTTGACAGTAGATGGAATAATGCATTTTAACTTTAATTCTGTTTATGAATTTTACCTGTTGGGATCTCATCTACACAACTTCTAAACTGAATTGCATAATACTGAATTCTTAGAAAATTTCTTTCAGTCCTATGGTGTTAAATACCTACTATAAGCCACTTACTGGCAGATTTATACCTCCAGTCCTGCCCTCTCCCTTAAAATATAGACCTGTATACAGTTACCCCTGTCATATCTCTACTTGGACAAATCTTACACATCTTATATTCAGAGTAACAACCTCCAGAGAGTGGCTGATCAAACCTGCTATGGCTGAAGTGTTCTTAATCTCAACTGTTAACATCAATTGCCTCCTTCCAACTTCTTAGCCCCAATTCCGTGTCTTCATCTGTGAGTCCTTCGAGTCTTTTTTATCTTACATTCAGTTTGCCAGCAAGACCCATTTGCTCAATCTTCAAAATATCTGAAAACCTTTTTATCACATGCATCACTGCCAAGCTACTCCAAGTGTCTCTTCCTCTCACCTGGATTACTACTGTACCCCCCCATAGAGTGTCCTCATGTTAATCCTGATGCCCTTTAACCTTGATGTTGTCCCTTCTCTCTATACAATAGCCAAAAGGGCTTTTATAATCTAGGTCATATGACCCAAGGTTTCTGTGTCATTGACTGTCATTGGATAGAAAGGTCTATCCAATCTGTCTCCATCCCTCTCCCCAAAGTTCTGTCCTGAAACTCCATCACTTGATGAGTCCCACATATGAGTGTGTGAGGAAGAAGAAGAGGGGGTGGGGGGCAATGGACCAGAATTGCAGATAGCTCAGATGCTGTGGGAATTTGCAAGGCTCATTTGAGAGGAAGACAGCAACACAAATCGGGCCATAGCAACTGTCCATTCACTGCCTCTTACCAGGACAGACCAATCTGCCTCATCTTCAGAACTGCTGAATGTGAATGCATGACATAACCTATGATTAAAAAGAAACAAAACCTTGTAAAGTACTGGTTAAGTGTCAATGTTAAACTGCCATAGAAAATATAGATCTTCTGTAAGTTTGGGAAATGAACTTTGTGAAAATTATCATGAAGGTATATTTGTCAATAATTATATATATGTGTGTGTATTCATATTCACACATATATATGACACACAATCTCTTCTTTCATTGCAGTTATTCCATACAGGAATGTTTTCGCCAATACTGTAACATCCCCACTGATGCCTGCTAAGCTTGCCTGTCACTGATCATGACATCAATCTGATTCTAGGGTCTCTGCTCTAGGTTTCTGACTGGGAGTATTCTCAATATAATCACTGTATTTGCACAATTTACAGTCTATGTCTTTGAATTTATAACTAGTTTCTTGGGGGAGAGACTTTCTAATATATGCATCTATGTATTTTTTTTTGAATTTCCATTTCCTGTACTGGACTGACTCAAGAGACAGCTTTTGTCTGCATGTTTTAACATCATTGTGTGACTAGCAGCTCCTTGAATGTCTATGACATGTAGCTCTAGCAGCTCCAACTAAAAACTTGTCCTGAGGCAATTCAAATGGTATCTGGGCAGCTTTTCTAGGATCAAGGCGGATCCTGTTGGCCAGAATTCTCCAAATGTGAATTGTAGGAAGCATTTACCAGAGAAAGCGTGTGGTCTACTTCATTTGGCAGGTAAGATAGCATAATACCCCCCGCCCCCCCCACGCCAAAAGTGGAATCCATTACATGTTCCTACTCAAACTTCCCCTAGCACAATCCCTTCCTGAAATATTCTGGGCAGCAAAAAAAAAACACCAAGAAACCAGAAACAGCTACTTCCTCACCACAGCAAAATTGCCTTGAACCAACAGTATTCAAGTCATTACCATCCTCAAAGTGAGGCAAGTCTCAAGGTGAGAGTACAAGACTTGATCAACCCCTACGTTCCCAGAACAGAACCTCTAAAGTGTTTCCTCTTATAAGCATTGGCCATATTAGAAAACTAGTGATGACTTGAAAAGGAGAAAAAGTAAGTTTGACAAGTACTGACAAATAATTTAAAATTTTGCTTCTCTTGAGTGAATTATTTATTTTCAATAAATAAACATGCATAGCAATGTCCTTTCTTGATTTGGTATTCTTGCATAGGCATAGAAACTACTAAAGAAAATATTTTGAAGCTGGAGGAGCAGAAGCAATGTGTTAACTGCTGGAGCAAATAGATGAGCACAAAGCAGGGAGGGGTATCTGGGTCAGGCTCTAAAGCACAAATTAACTTTGTGAATAAGACTACTGTTTCGTGCTATGGTTCTAAGAGCTAGAAGGGGAATAAGGGATCTGGGGGCAAGGCCTCACATGTTAATATGCATTCATCACCGACACTTGAGTAATTTAACACAATGGAAATGAAGTCTCTGTTTCAAATCCTCTACATCAGGGAACAAAGTGTTCCCAGCCTGTTCTATTTTTTGCCGCTGGGTCATTTCATTTTCAAGACACTCTTGTGAAAGACAACACCATTAATTTAACTAACAGTATTCATTTTCTTGGCCTTCTTTGTTTTTTTGTAGCTTCCTATGTTGATGCTTGATATAATAAATGCATAATACCCAGAGAGTGGCTATGTTCGAATTAATAACCGGATCTCACTCACACCTCATCAATGATAGAGCAGTTCAGCCTCACTGACAAGCATGGATCAGAAATGGTGGTGAGAAGAGGAATATTTATAATGCAGATCGTGGTAGAATGGAGACTAGAGTTGCGGTGAGTAGAGAAAATAAATACATTCAGACTGCAAGGCACTATACAGGATTAGCAGGCATGGCTTCTCAAAACAGCTCAGTGACAAAGGAAAACTACTAAAGATGACTAAAGCTCCGTCTGGAAAATGGGTAGAAGTCATGTGCATCATTACAAATCTCTATGCTTCCATAATTGTATACTTACACACTTTGCATTTATCATTTTAAAAATCAATTGAGCAGTGATGACCCTTGTGATTGCTTAATAGAAAATTTTAGAAGGAAGGATTATATGCAAAAGTAAATTTTATATACATTACTAACAATAATAATATTAATAATAACTACCATTTCCTAGATGGTTATAAGATAGGCTGTATGCTTATTATTAAACCATCACTACCACACTGTTGCTCAGCTAAACTTGGTCCTTCATTCATGTCCACGTGTCTTACACAGCTTCAAACCAACCTTGGGCCCAAAATATACAAGATGAACGTCACATTTGTTCTGAGCAGACTTTTTCATATAGCATTATTTTTGACCATGTAGTATAGAAACTAAAGATACAGTGTTTACATTGTATTAGAGATGATTTAAAGGCTCATAGGATGTTCATGGGTTATATGCAATTACCATGCCACTTTATATAAAGGATTTGGGCCTCCATCGATTCTGGTAACATTTCCTGAGGATACTGAGGGACAACTGCATTTTATTCCTACTTTGAAAACATTAAAAACCGCAGGCTGGAGTTGGAGTTCAGTGGTAAGGTATGTGCTTAGCATGCTCAAAGTGTTGGGTTCAGTCTCCACTATCAGTTATAAAAAGAAAAATAAAACAGTCCTATAATCAAAGAATTTCATATAACTTGACCACCTTAAAGTCACTCAGCTTGTACGTGGCAGAGCCAAAAGCCACATCCAGTACCATCACATGCCAAGCCTGAGCATTTATCTCTAAGTTAAATTCCAAATCAGCCATGCTTAGCCTTTCTTCTCTCAGAACAGATGAGGGTGTGTTCCAGTCGTATACCTGCCACAAGGCCAACCACCATTGTTGTTGGTGTGAGAGTGCACGTATAGATTCACTCCATTCTATCATTCCACACAACTAATAGAACAGGCAAAACAAATACAGCCTTGGAGATGAAAGATTTTTGACAAATATTCTAAGGAAAAAGTAAGTATTTAAATGATTTTATCAGAATGCCTCTGTCCAGAAAAATGTACATGTATTTCAGTTTATTATTCCTAGCATATTAGAGAAAATATTAAATGTTTATTCCCATATTAAATTTATTATATCCAACTTACCTAACACATAACCCAACGTCTCATACATTGTAAAAAATACATATCTGCTATAGGTAACTTAATGAATAAGCATTTCCTCAAATCTCATTTAACCTGAACATTTTTCTCAGCAACTCTTCCTCTGTGAGGAAGGGAAGAAACACAAAAGAACAAATGTTTCATTCTGTTCAAGTGGGAAAGAGTAAGTTGAGTTAGAGAAAGAAACAGAACATTAAATATGGTGAAACATCACACAGAGGCAAAACAGAGCTTTCGGCAGGAGGCCAACCCATACCAAGGAAATAGGTCGCCTGAAAACTCCTTTTGAAATGCAGGATTCCTTCTCCAATGAAATTTATAGGAGAAAGCATTTTCTGTTTTCTGCACAATGACCTTTATTAAATTCAAGTACTTTCCCAACTATACCAAAAGGGAACTTGAAAAGAGTGTTTTAGACTTTGTTGAGATCCAAGGGGAAATGATCTGGACAACAGCAGGAGAAATATTGTTAGAAGTTAGTAGTAAAAACAATACAACCTTAATGGTGATACTCACTAGACACTGTGTTGGAAATGAACTCATCAACTTGGAGGGGAGGAGCTGGGAGGGGTAAAACTGGTAGAAAATGAAGGAGGGGGGTGACACTGTTCAAAAAGAAATGTACTCATTACCTGACTTATGTGACCATAACCCCTCTGTACATCACATACACAATTAAAAAAAAAAAGGAAAGAAAACGTCAATCTTAAGTTTAGCACAACAGCTTGAAGTGGTGAAAAGAGATGAGAAGGAAGAGCTCCACTGGGTTATAGGGTTCCTTTCCCTACCCATCTCAGGGGCAGGTTGGTTCCTTGGCTCGGGGACTCTTCACAATCCTTACAAATCAGAATCCTAGCAGGAATTATGTTCCAATGTCACTATGCACAAAGTAAACAAATCCATAGCTACTCCAGCATAGATTTGTCAGAGATTTACACAATCTGTCCACGTCAGTGGCCATGAATCACACTGAATCAATGACAACCTCTTTAACCAGCCCTGAAAATTCTGAGCAAAAGCAGCTATTTCACTTAAATCCCCACTGAATACTGTGGTCTTTGATGCCTGTTCAGAAGAATTAGGTACGGTGTAAAATCTCTAAGGATTTCCTTTCAGGTCTTTCTCTTCCTAGTAGGAGAATGGAGATACTTAAGTGGTGTTTTGCTTTGTTTTGTTTTTTGGAGCCAGTCCTAAAGCTTGAACTCAGGTCCTGGGTGCTGTCCCTGAGCTTTTTTTTTTTCTCAAGGCTAGTGCTCTACCACTTGAACCACAGCTCCACTTCCAGCTTTTGGTGGTACATTGGAGATAAGAGTCTTACAGACTTCCCTGTCCAGACTGGCTTTGAACCTTGATCTTCTGATCTCTAGCTCCTGAGTAGCTGGGGTTATAGGCATGAGCCCCTTGGGCCCAGCTTCCTAAGGGGCATTTTGAGGGCCTCATATTAACATAAGTGTGTAATTCAAGTGTTTTTCTTATGATAGAATGAAATCAGTTTTTCCTCAAGAGAATAGAACTGTGAAATCAATGATTTTGCATCAAATTACTTTCATTTTAAGTGATAGTGAAAATACTAGCTAAAGTAACTACTTACTTTTTTCTCTTTTTTTTGTGATACCAACAAGGTCTGGCCATTGCCAGACAAATCTCTACCTCTAGAGCCATACCTTCAGTCCTTTGTCTTTTTTAGTTTTGTTTTTTGTTTTTTTCTCCTTTGTCTGTCTTACTCTGAACTGTAATCTTCCTGCATTCATTTCCTGATAAACTGAGACTACAGGCATGTATCACCATACCTGGCCTTAAGGTAGCCATCTTTGTTTCCCTCTTTTCTTTCCCTAAAGGCCTCTTTTTGCCATCCTTCAGCCTAGGATCTTCATGGCATTTGAGCTGGTGAACAATAAAGAACAGAATTCTTAGTGTTATTTTCTTTTCCAGTTGCTCTCTGCCCCAAGTCCCTCCTCCACCTTCTGAAGCCTTTCCTGTACTGCTTGTGGCTGAGCTGACACTGAACCAGCCTGGTAGTAGCATTCAGCTTGTTCTCTGTGAGCTAGCTGGGACACTGGCAAAACCAAAACCAAAAAACACAAAAAGCAAAAAACAGGAAGACTAAGAAGTTGAGAAGAATTTCTTCCCTTCCTAGCTTGAGATGGCCTTTCTCCACACCACATACCCACTTTGGGGCATCTCTTCTTCACTTTTCAAGTCCTGTAATACAAGACAAATATTTTCTCTAGAGAGCAATGTCAGCTTCTTGCTGCTTGTCTGTGGGTAATGAATACCTTTCTCTTTTCCCAAGCCCAGTGAATGGTCTCTTCATTGAACTCTTTTCATTGGGGTAGGTATGGTTGTTTCTTGTTTATCCTTACTGAGATGATCATGGCCTGGATGGAGAGCAACTTAAACTTTTCAGTTAGGATATCTTCACTCTGTGAAAATGTCTAAGTAAGATGTTTTCTGTCTCTTGGTTTAATGGGATTGGAATGAACACTTCAAAGGTGATAATACGCTCCTGCAGCCAGAAAGGTGCTGAATCCCGATTTTCAAGAAGCAGTACGATGCACCTGAGCTCTGTGCTCTAGAAAGTTCTTTTCAAGGCCCCATGCTGCTATCACCTACCCTTCTTCCTTACAAAAAGTAATGGGATTTCATAGTATGTAAAATCTTATTTCAGAGACGACAGAGATCAGACAGACAGACTGGAACTCAGCCAGTAACTAGAAAGCAGGACCCATGCAGTGATACTGGTAATCAAGAAAACCAAAACACTGAAAATTAAAAAAAAAAAAAACACCACCAAACAAATGAACAATTGTAAAAAAAAAAAAAAGTAATTTTCGGATGTTTTATGTGACTAAGGTTTTTGCATTAATGTGAATATACTACATTAAAATAAGAATCAATGGAGAATCAGCTTTCTAAGCACCCTGGAAAATTGGAGCTGAGATTCGTTTCTGGGCCTTGGATGGAAGATGAAGTTTTACAGACATTGGCCTGAGATCAGAAGGCAAATAGATACCTGCCTATGTCCTTCTAGGAACTAATAGAAATTCTTTCTACGAAAGGAACTGACCTGGCCTGGCAAGAATGAGCCTTTATCAGTTCTGTGAAGATCTTGACTCTCCAGTTGTGAATTCTTGTTCCATTTCAGGGAGAGCCGAGGAAGCTGTGCTGAGAAATGCTGCATCTGCTTCTCTCCTGTGGGGCCACGTCGCTGCTGATTAGGTTCGCATCCTGCCTGGCAAATTCAATCAGGAACTTAATGTAACCTTGCAGCCTGTGTGTTGGGAATGAGTTTCTTCCTGTCAGTCTGCAATCTGACTGATACACTGCAGTGCTCAATAAACACTGCCTATTAATGTCATCTTAATCATTGTGATTTCCTAACTAGCAATGGGCATTTTTCTGAATTGAAGCTTTTTCAGTTGATTTACAATGTGGTCTTCCAGTAATCACAGATGAAAGACTAAAAATTTCCTCGTAATTGTGAATAATAGCATGGAGGAAGGAAGTGAGAATGTCACCCCCTCTGGGGGCATTCCTGAACTATACCAGCCCATGAATGATAAAAAGACCTCGTGGCCAGGCTAGACCATACCAGGCACAATTCCCTTAATGGCATATGACCAAGGGTTTTACTCATTTCCAAAAAGAATTGGAAAAGTTCGTCTCAAAGCCTGCTTTCTATGGCTTCTGAGTTCTTTGTTGTCTAATTAGGCTTAAATTCCCTTGCGAAAACCATTTATAGAGTTAATTCTTATTTTCTGTATTTGTGTTTTCAGATGATTCAGCTACTCTAGCAGTCTGGTGACTTGAGTCGCTCGGCAGCCTTGAATGGACAAGGTAGGTGGGAACCGTGCTCCTGGACAGGGCTGTAGCTGTGAGCTCGCTGTGATGGTGAGCCGGAGACCCACCATGCCGCCCCGCTGCCTTGCTGCTGTCCATGCGTAACGTATGTTGACAGAAGGAGGAACAGGGAAGCAAACAATGAACTCAGTATGCCTCTTTCCCTTCTTTAAATTAGGAAAACATACTAAATACTTTTCAACTTTTTAAAATAGAAATCTTTCCTTATATTCTTTTTTTTAAACTGAAGATGTCCAAAATATGACACACACAAAATAATCAAAGCATTTGAAATCGAAAGTTGGAAGAATGGAGTTCTTCATTTACCTCCATACTGCCTGCCATTAGACAGCACGATGGAACCAACCCAGATGCCCCTCAGTAGATGAATGGACCAAGAAAAGGTGATATGTATGTAGATATATATATGGTGGAATTTTATGCTTCCATCACAAAGAACGACACCGCCACATTTGTTATGAAATGGAAAGACTTGGAAAAAATTAAGTGAAGTAAGCCAGACCCAAAGAAACATAGGTCTCATGGTTTCTCTTATCTGCAATAACTAGTATATGTCTAGGACAAGCAGAAGAGGTCAAAAGCTATGTACATATGACCTTATAAGATGATGCTAAGCGAAATGAACCCCAAGATAGGGACACAGAGATTTTATCTTTCTTGTTGTTCTTTTTAATGTAATTATAATTATAATGTACTATGTGATTTTTTTTTTGCTTATTTGTATGTTCTTCCCCCATGGTACAACCCCTGTTGTTACTGTATTTGATTCTGGTGTCTTGCATCTTGTGTATACATTTTTCTAATTTGGGGAGGAGGAGGGAAATAACAAAATGTAGAAATAAGGATACAGGATGACCCAAGGAGGGAGGAGTTGGGGAGGTTGGGAGGGAAGGGATGGTAGGGGAAAAACAAAGAAGGTGGTAACAATGCTCAATAGGAAATAGACTCATTATCTTGCTCATGTAACTGTAGCACTTCTGTACAGTATCTTTACAATAAAAATACATATTTAAAAAAAAGACTCCAGAGGATCTTAGAAGAATCAGGGGTCAGCTAGATTTTTAGAAGGCCCTTTCTGCCCTGACTCACTCTAATTCCAAAACTGTATGAGTTTTGATGTCATTTACTAAGTACAAGACCTGAAATAAGTGTTTCATGCCCAGAATCTGATTTAAACTCTCACCATTTCTACAAGGTGGAGATTACTCCCTTGTACAGATTCAGAAACTGAGGTTCTGAAATTTAAATCACTAGGTCACTTAGCCAGCAGATATGGCTCAAGGATTTGAACTTGCTGCAGACAAACCCATAGCACAACACTTGCTATCTTGTCTGTTGAAGAACCCACAGAGGAAAACTAGCCATCAGAAGTAGTGTGGCCTGAATCTGTTGTTTCTCCTACTCTGTATAATAGTTTTCTCTTCTTCCCTCTCCTCAGATATTCTGAGTCAATATTTGTAATAATTTCCCCTAGGTATGAGAATATCTCACAATACTGTTATTCCTCTATTTGTCTTCGCTTCCTTGTTCTACCTATGTAAATACACAACTCATATGATGAACACCTTCTTAAGGTGATTCGCTCAGCTTTCCCAGTGAGCACCATCAATGGCACCACATGAAGAAACAGCAGCACATCTAAAGCATCAATCTAAAGCTAGACTGTATAGGTTTGGTGGGTGAACTGTTTAGTGTGGAAATTCCACAAGGGGAAATTATGGTCACCTCATCCTTCTGAGCTCCTTGGGTTTTATAAACAGGAGGAGGAAGAACGTAATGTAGGTCTGGTGCCTTATTTTCAATGTTTTCTTTGTTCTTGGTTCACTAGTTTAAATCTGAACAAACCAGGTATCTCTTTCCAAACAAGCTTTCTTAATCTGTATATCCAGTGATATTTTTCTCTGTATAATAAAGTACAAGATGTAAAAGTTGTTATGTTGAAAAATGAACTTTACAACTTTGGCTGGAAGGTGGGGGGATGGGGAGGTGGGGGGAGGGTGGGTGTGAGATGGGAAGGGATGGGAAGGGGAAACAAAGGAATAGGCAACAATGCTTGATAAGAAATGTACCCATCTTGCCCATGTAATTGTAACCCCTCTGTACGGTATTTTCACAATTAAAAAAAATGAAAATGAGAAAAAAATAAAAATAAAATACCTACAATCGATAAGAATGCAGTCTTTGCAACTTTGAAAGGAGATAAATAGCCTTACTTAGAAAGACATTTTTATAACTCATTTAAAATGATTTCAATGTAAAATAATCACAAGTATACACGAACCAATTTTGAATCAGACCAGAGAGTAGGTTATTAATAATACCACCATTCATGAAATAGCACATATGGCTATAGCTCCTTTGTTGTCCCCTATCTCCTTGAAGCTAGCTTCATTCCCTCCCAGGGAACATGAAAGTAACATGGCTGGGAGATGGTTGCTCTTCCAGTTACTCAACATTCCTTTTCACAGAACCTGTGAACTCTGCACAGCTTCAGGATTCACTCACTCTTTAGGATGACTTTGGGAATGTACCTCTCTTGCATTGGTCACCTTTCTGAAACCCTGGATACCATCCTCACATTTTTTTTTGCTACTCCTGGGGCTTGAACTCAGGGCCTAGGCACCGTCCTGAGCTTTTTTTGCTCAAGGCTAGCACTCTACCACTGGAGCCACAGCACCATCTCTGGCTTTTTCAGTGTATGTGGTACTGAGGAATGGAATCCAGAGCTTCATGCATGCTAGGCAAGCACTTTATCACGAAGCTACATTCCCAATCCCCCTCACATGCTTTTAATGTCAGTTTTATCATCCTTTCATTTCTTTTTTACCAATCAGCTCTGATGTCACATTAGTTCACAGCTTCAAATATTTTTTCTACTGAGAGGATGCTTGAATACAAATGGCTGCAACATTTTTTTTTTTTAGCAGAAATGACCTATCTGTACACTGATCTTCACCTACCTGAAAGAGAATTCGTGTTGAAAAAGAGACAGGATGAATTTTCAACTAGTGAGCTGTGGAAGTTCTTATTCTTGTTTACAAAGCTAATGGAGATCTTCTGCTACTGAATCTTGAAGACGTTGCTTTAATTCCCTTTTTATAAACTTTGTATCTTGCTTTCTCTTTTCTGAGAACCAGAGACCTGCACTATCTGGATTTGGTATCTCCATTTATTAATATAAGTTGTTGGATTTTGAACATGCTCTCTTCCTTTTAGGGCATATGACACGGAAATAGGCACTTCACACAGCAAATTCTGAACAAGAAAAGTTCTAAACAAGCAAAGCGCTGAGTGTGAACCTATGTAAGGACTAGGAAGTGAAACTGCTTATGGTAGCTTTATGTAAACGTTTCCTGGCATCTTATTCTTGGAAAAAAGGGAAACATCCATGGTTCCTTTGAATGACGGAGTACTAAGTCAAGCCCTGGGTTGCTATGGAAGCTCAGAACTCAATAGCAATAACTTCAGCTTCAACTTTTTCATTTTCAAAACAGAATAATTATCTATGTTTGTTAAGATTCTTGAAAGTATTAAACTAAGAATGATCACAACAAACACTACTGGATCTTCCAAACTGAGTAAGGGATATTAGTTTCTACCAAAATCAGGCAGCCCTGCTCAAGACATCGCATCCCACTTCTGTTTAGAAATACAATAGCAGGTATCATTGCAACTGTCAATGAAGTTTTCTCATTTATATGACGGGGGGAAGAAAAAGTATGGCAAAATCCAGGAGTAAACAGCTCTGAATATAAGAATAAAACAAGAACTGTAACAACTATTTGAGTGGCTTTTTGCTCTCCACCAGTGTAACAAATATACATACATTTAAAATCTTATAGCGTTCAGATTTTAAAAAAATAATTGAGCATTTTAACTCAAAACACACAAAGAACTCAGCATGATAAAATTAATCAAAATAAAGAAAACAGTAAATTAAAAAACTGCATCATCAATATGCAAATGTAGGAATTGATTATATGGGAACAAATTTTACCATGAAATATTGTATCCTGAGGCTCTTTTGGAAAGATTCCAAAGTATCCTTCCTCCTCAAATCGCTAATGTTTTATTTTTCCCGGTGTAGCTCTTGACTAGGTATAAAACAACATGTTCCTGCAATGCCTTCTTATTCATAACATGGGTCCAGCTTCATCGCTTGGAATTCAGCTCTGACAAATAATGTGACCAGACATGTACTAAAGAGGAGCATTGCTGCTTAGACAGAACACGGACTCTTCTACAGCTCAGTCAAGTAGGGAAAGTAATCTTGTACAGAGATGGATGTATTTTCAGCACAGCAAACATGCGTTAATGGAGTTAACAGGGGAAATAACTTTTCATTGCTTTGTTTTGTTGAGATTGACTGTTAAGGATACTTCATTACGTAACATGCTGTGGTAAGACAAAAAACAAAAACAAAAACAAACTTTGAAGTGATGTGCACAACTGTGCACTAATATATCAATCTCCAAGGCCTTAGCTCCCATAATTTTAAAACCAGGGTGATGATTAGAGCTACAGTACTTGAGCTCACAGGGGTGTAAGGGTCACATGAGATAATGTTCCCAAACCCTTTTAAATATGCTATCATGAAAAGTTACTTTCATGAATATCATTAACATCAAAATGTAAATGATTGTGAATTTCACAAGTATGTTTAAATTTCACACTTGTTCCATTTGCTCAAGAAAACCATCTTCAGCCAACACTTTTGTAAGCCAATGGTATCCTACCTGAATAGTGTACAAGAGACCTGAATTCATAAACATAGTCTCAGGCATGCCCTAAATTGGTCAAGAACAATATGAGGTCAGGTGACAGGATGTGGCCTAAATATTGGGGTCTCTAGAGGAGATATTCTGTTCACTCTCTCATATTTTATTTGTTATTATAATATCATTAGTTACTCATATAATTAAGCTAAAAATGCCATTAAAAAAAAACAAAGAAATTCTCCTAACCTACCTCTAGTCAACAGACACTCACTAGCTCTTGGCTGCACCGTGGACCTTATAGAAAATGTACTCTCAGGGCGTGGGGCATGGATGTTGACTTTCTCTCTGTTCCTATCATGGACCTATATTCTCTCTAAGAGGCAATTGAGTTTGTTTCCAACCTATCTGCAGTGATGGTGCTGGTAATTGTAGTTATGTCATTTTAAGTTACTATTTAATAAACTAATTAAATCTAAGTGGGAAGAATTGTTTCCATCAGTTTGAAGTTATATGGCTTAGACAGATTCAATGACTTAAAGTATTATTGTCTAGTTGTGGAAATACTAATTATACAAGGATATGAGGAAGATTTAGGAAAAATGTGAAGAATTCTTAATTGTGTCAAAATTATCTTTAATTTCTAACTCTGCTTTCAGGAATATAAATCTTTATGCTTATGATAATGTAATAAAGTAGAAGTTTTATCAGTGAACTGACTCACGGACAAAGAATATGTCTGACCCCTCTCTCAAAAGACTGATGAATGGGTTTGGGTGCTAGCAGTTCATACCTGTGATCATAGTTATGCAAAAGGCTAAGATATGAGAATAACAATTCAAAACCAGCCCAGGCATGAAAGTCACTGGAACACTTATCTTCAATTAAGCAACAAAAATCCAGAAGTCACTCAAATGGTAGAACACTAGTCTTTGGGGAAAAAAATTGCTCAGGGACAGCACACTAAGGTCCTGAGTTCAAGTCCCAGGACCAAAAATTAAAAAAAATAGAAAATTGATGGATAAATGCATATAAAATAAAAATAAAATATTTTACCTATTCAGAATAATTCTTTCACCTACTTTTCAAATAAATTGGTTGTAAATCATTAATATATATGTTGACATATGATATGTTTGCTTATGAACTCTTATTATTCCAAATTAAAAATGGCATGGTGGCATACACCTATAATTCCAGCTGCTTGAGGGGATGTCTGAGGCTAGCCTTGGCAAAAGCTCGAGACCCTATCTGAAAGCAAACTAAAAGCAAAAGGACTTTTGATCAGGGCTCAAATGACTGAGTGCTTAACTAAACAAGCATGAGGATGTCAGTTCAATTTCCAGTACTAGGATAAAAACAGAATTCCATTACATCAGGAGATATGGATTAATTTCCAGCTTTGTCTTCAGTGTACTAAGAAACACTGTGGAGAACAGATGAATAAAAGGTGGGTCCTACTTTCCAGGTCCCCAAACTGCAATTGCTTATCTATTCCTGGGCAGCAAATGAGCAATTCAGGTTGTCAAGTGGTTTGAATAAATGCATTGTTTGTTCTCCTGAATAAATTTGATCCAGGCCATAAAAATACCATATGATATTTTAAAGTCCATATTGTATGTGAGCTACATGAGTCATTTTTATAAACATTCCAGCAACTGTTTGAGAAAAAGATATTTCAATCCAAAGAGGATGAAGTGGAAAACTCAGGTGAAATGTTCTGAGGTGTTTTTACAATGTGTGTGTTTACTCATCATTGATCCTTTTTAACATTTTGAGTTTCTATAATGTGCTAGACTTGCAAGTGATAGGGAAGGGAAAGTATAAAACATATTATCAAGTTCTCTGACATAATGACAAAAGTACAGCAGACATCACATACAAGTGGCTCATGCCTGTAATCCTACCTACTCAAGAGGCTGAGATCTGAGGATCTCAGTTCAAAACCAGCCCAGGGTGGGAAAGTCTAGGAACCTCTTATCTCTTTATCTCCAATAAAAGACCAGAACTGAAAGTGGTGCTGTGTCTCAAGAGGCAGAATGCTCTCCTGGAGCAAAAAAAGCTCAGGCACAGCACCCAAGCCCTGAGTTCAAGGCTCAGGGCCTTCCTCCCCAACCCCCCGTCCTCCCCCCCAAAAAAACAGAAGCCCACTAAAGTGGTATAAGGCTAATGACAGAATCTGATTCATGCTTTCTAATTTCTCTTGGTATAGGAAGAAAGGGCTGGAGTAGAGAGAAACAGACTGGAAGAAGCTAGAAATGTTGTCCACTCCAGATGTCTGACATGGTTAGGCATGTATAGCCTGGGTGTCCCTTCCCAGACTAGACGTGCTAAACTCCTTATTATCAGGAAGCAAATATCTCATTGCTCAGGGAAATATAGATTTTCTAGAATTATTCTGATCTTTCCCGAAATATAATCACAAAGAACATGCCACAAATCCCAGTAAATAAGTGTTCTCCCCACAAACAATCTAAAATCCTTCCCTATTTTGGCTTAGGATATTTGACCTTGAACTTAGAGCATTCAAGTCTGTATGGAACACCTTGAGCTATCACCATTCCAGGGGCTGGGGTCCTTTTTCCTCTCTACTAACTAAAGAATTATGAGGCAGGAAAAGTGGGAGCAGAGAGGCAAAGTTTATTTGAAAGTGACAGCAAGGGAAACTGAAGAAAGCCTTTTTGCTTCTGACAGGTAGTTAGTCCCCAACTAGGACCCACAGATGGGAGGGCCACCTGATGCCATTTGTGGGTCACCTGATTCCTAGGTGAGGAGGGGGAGGAGGAGGGGGAGGGGAGAGGCAGGGAGAGGGAGAGGCTAAAGACTCTCCATGCACGAGAGAGAGAAAGAGGCCCTGAAGTTGACAGCCTGGTGAAGGCTTGTGGGACCACCCCCCGCCCATTTTATCGCTTTTTTGGACGCATCTCAGCTGTCATGGTATCTGGTTGGGTCAATGAGGTCATTTCTCACCTCACCCCAAGGGGAGAGGGGACTTCCCTGCGTGGGTCTGCTCTAGGGCTGTTATGTCAGTTCCCGGACTTCAGGAGGAGGAAGGGGGTACTGACCCCTGGACCACTGTCTGTACTTCCCAAGGCCTTAGGAGAAAGGGTCATCTCCATGGCTGTCCCCAGCTCCCAGGGTCCCCAGGAGGAAAGGGGGGTACAGCTCTACCTGGTCACCATCTCTCCTATCTGACTAATCATATCCCTTTTTGCCTCTCCCTTTCAGTGTTTATGACAATTCATTTAAAAAAAATTGCTCATCTAAGGTAACTTTTGAAAATGTGAGCAGACTTTAAAAATGACAGCAATTTTGGGGGGCCATTCGGGATCTTTTTCTAGAATTACATACATTTGCTTTTATTTGGGCCTCATGGGCCAATTTTCAAAGCAATTTGAGTTCACTTTTGTGTATATGTGAGAACATCTTGAAGCAAATATTCTGGCAAGGATTTGGGGGCATAAGATAAATGATACCCCTACATTTCTTTCCTACTAAACACCTTTTATGAATCCATATGAAAGAATGTGTTGTTCAATGCTAGGCTGCTCCTTCTACCCCTCTGCTCTGGCTCCACCGCCTTCCTCCTCTGTGGCCTTCATTTCTTCCTCTGTCTCTTTTCCTGTTGAGCTGACTCTCCTCTAAAGCTGTTGTTCAAGTAGTTCTGCTCCAGATTTTGAATAGCAGGGATTAAGCATTTGATAGAATGGAATTAGTAACCTTCTACATCATCCTTCCCATTGCCATGATCATACTTAACATTTAAATCATCTAAAAACAACATAAAATAAAGTTTTGGCACATTTGCACTTTCTCTCTAGATAATCTTGTGGTTGATGTCAATGAAGTCACTCTTGTGACAGAAAAGTAAAATGAACTTCCCTTCAACTAACCTAGAGTAAAAATAAGCTATAAATAATACTTGAATTTGACTAAGTCAGTGTTGGTTGTGTGGTGGAAAGAATATCAAATCGAGAGCCAGTAGCTTTGTTTACACACTAATAACCTTTTATATCTAGAGCTTTCAGATCATAAAGAAGGTGGGTAATATATATATATATATATGAAAGAAATATATATGAAGGAAATTATATATATATATATATATATATATGAAGGAAATAAATGGATTACAAAGCAGGCTCAGATATAGTCTAGCTGCCAAGGAAGAGCCACAGAGTTTAGAAATTGGAAGATGATTGAGAATCTATCTTTGCTTTTCTCCAGACCTCATCTTGTGACGCTCAAACAATTCCTTGTCACTACGGTGACTCAGCTCTCCCTCGGCATATCTTTGATTCTGCTTGGTCATAAACTTTCTCTCTTGAACTCAAATGTACTTACAGGTTCTATTTACTCACAGAGAAGGTCCTGTATATTTCCCTCTTCTATTTCAGAATTTCCTTCCGTTCTTTATTATCAGCAAGAGCACATTCCTTGTATTTTGTACTCACTCTCTCCAGGAAGGCAATCATAGCCACCATCATTTTGTTTTGGCAAAGCTCTTATATCAGACCATCACTGGGGCCTACGAGCCAAGAAGTGGACATATCATCCTTACATTACTCTATCAACCTGAAGTTGGCCTAAAGCGCTGCTGCTGGTGTTCCACATTCAAGAATCCATCGATGACTACTCACAGTTATAGGTGGGGACTTGGCTTTCTTCTCCAGTTTTCTCCTGAAGCTCCCATTTTGGCATGGGAAACAGTTTGCTCACATTCTGCTTAAAGTCCTTCCCAACTCTAAGGTTCAATTAGTTTATCCAGCAACTTCTTTGGTTTGTTTCTTTTCTGTTGAGTTATCAACTGTGTAAGGTATGGCTCTAGATACTGACAAATAACAACAGATAAGATAGGATAAATGTAACAAAATTCTGATAGGAATAAAATTTTACTTGAGATGGGACAAAGTAAATAGTTTTAGTGAAACAGTTACACAGATTGTGTGTGGAAATATTTAGCAAATAAAAATGGGAGGTTTTATCATGCCAGAACTAGCAGCAGAGATAAGCTACTGCCATACCTAAGTTGAAGGATACAGAACAGTGCTTGGAAGAGTAGTGAGAGTTGGAGATGCCATCTGAAGACAGGATGTTATCAGAGGTGTCTTATTCTCCTTTCCCAATCCAGTCCCTACCTGCTTTCACCATTGGCCAACCCCAGCTGGAAATAGGGGAGGAAAGAGGGGGGTAAGGTAAACCATAGCCTGTGGAGCCACAGTGAAGAGTGGAGACTTGCAGAAATGGATAGAATGGAATTGAATGAGAAAACAAGGGACATAGGTTCTTCTCATGATGTGGGGCCAATTTTAATTTAAACTAAAGGAGCACAATATAACACAAACAAATGTGGATGAAACTAAACACAATAAAGAAAAATAAGTGAGGATAGAAAGGCTGAACATGATTTTCCACAAAGAGGAGATTGAGAAATTTTTTAAAGCATGTAATGACAATGTTGTATTTATTTAATAAGCTGAAAGTATAACTACCTCATTTCATTTATTTTTGTACCTTTGATATGAAAAAAGGAGTGTATATAAATTATACAAGTTATGGATATAAAAAGTAAAGCACCCACAAACTACTGCTAACCGAAAAACCAAATATTTTCAATACCATTAATCAGTTCATATTCCTTTCTCATGCTGCACCAGTAGCACCAGAGGGCTTGCATTTAAATGTTTTATTTCAATCAGTTAATCTTTTTTCTTTTTCTTTTCCTTTTTCCCTCCCTCCCTCCCTTCCTCCCTCCCTTCCCTTCCTTCTTTCCTTCCTTCTTTCCTTCCTTCCTTCCTTCGTTCCTTCCTTCCTTCTTTCCTTCCTTTCTTTCCTTCTTTCCTTCCTTCCTTCCTTCCTTCCTTCCTTCCTTCCATTCTTCCTTCTTTCCTTTCTTTTTTCCTTCTTTCTTTCTTTTTTAGCAGAACTTAAGTTTGAAATCAGGATCTTAAGTTTACTTAAGCAGGCACTCTACCGATGGGGCCATACCTCCAGTCCTGTCTATTTTCCTTATGTTTGAGATATCATTTTGCTTTTGTCCAGGATGGCTTAGACTGCTTCCCTCCTAACTTTACTTTTTTATTGAGATAGAATTTCATGAACTTTTTTGCCTGGGCTGGCATTGAACCTCAACATCTAAACCCCTGCCTCATGGAGTACATTCTTCCCATCTCTACCTCCCCCTCAATTAGCTATGATTACTAGCACCCAAGTAGTTTTGACTATTTTTGAAAACTATAAAAATGTGTATTGTTTTTAGTTTTTCATTCACTATAGAACTCCTTTTTGTGTTACTCAAAGTTATGATTTTCATTTTCCGAATGAATAAGATTTAAATACATATTTCTTAATTAATTATAATGTTAAATGAAACATTGTTTCTAAACATTGATCCATTGACTATTTTTTACCTCCTTTTTCAACAATAAACTGTTCCTTTATGATACGCATTATTTGGTACTTTTTCCACACTTGGTTTACAGTCATAACTATGCTTACCAAAAAAAATCCTTGTGCATTTTAAAAAAATTCTGCTCTCCAGTAGAAAAATTTTTATATCTACTTGGTTACATTTCTAAATTATATTACTAAAATGTTACATATATTCACAGGTCCAATTATCAACAATACAAGTCAATGTTAAAGTCTCTCACTATGACACTGGAGATTTCTGTTGTTTGTTCCTAAAATTTTGTCAATATTTTGCTTTTTTTTTTTTTTGTCAGTCATGGGGCCTGAACTCTGGGCCTGGGTGCTGTCCCTCAGCTGTTCAGCTCAAGACTAGCACTCTACCATTTGAGCCACAGCACCACTTCCAGCCTTTTCTGCTTATGTGGTACTGAGGAATTGAAACCCAGGGTCTCATGCATACAAGGTAAGCACTGTACCACTGAGCCACCTTCCCAGCCCCAACATTTTGCTTCATATATGTTTAATCTCATATATTCTTACATGATATAAGTTTCATTCCCAAATATGTTCTCTGTTGTCTGATACTATTCCATTGTCTATAATTGTGTGAAATTGCTAGTTTTATAGGTGAAAAATTTGCAAGTTCATGAAGTTCAATGTAAGCTTTACACTGTAAGTTTTCTCTTTGCTTTTTCTGATTTTTACATTAGATATGTACCATAAATAGATATTGCTTTGTCTTTTCAAAGTATATATTCAGATAATCTCTTCCAGTTTACAGTACTTCCTGATACATTTGGATTATTTCTACTTTAGGCAAAATATATTTAACAGGCTTCATTAAAGAAAACAAGGTCTATGAATCAGGCAGTGCTCAGGACCAGTAGGGGTTTAGGCAAATCCCTAAAAGCAATGTGGAAATTTACAGGCAGATACAGAAAGATAACACAGATATAACTCAGCATGGAAAACCACTAGTTGGAGGTTTAGTGGCAATTTCTGACTGGTAAAGTCAATGACCTCCCAAATAGATGTTTTTTAATTGCCTTTTAAAAAAAATAAGGTATCAGTAGTGGGGCTAGAACACAGGACCTTATTTGGCTCTTTGCTCTGAGTGGGCACTGTGCCCTATGAACCATATCTCCATTTCTGGTTTTTGGCTGATTATTGGAGATAAGAGTTTCTCAAATTTGGGCTGGCTCTTGACTGAGATTCTCAGATCTTAGCCTTCTGAGTAGCTAGGATAATAGGCATGAACTACCAATACACAGCAAAAATAGCTTTCTGCTGAGGTCAGATGGCTCACACCTGTAATCTGAGCTACTGGAGGCTGAGATCAGAGAATTGTGGTTTAAAGCCAGCCTGGACAGGAAAGTCCCTGAAATCTGCATCTCCAATTAACTACCAAAAAGCCAGGAGTTGGAGCTGTGGCACAAGTCATAGAGCATTAGCCTTGAGGATGAAAGCTCTGGGACAGCACGCAGGCCCTGAGTTCAAGCCCCAAGACCAACATGTGCACACGTGCCTGCACACACACACACACACACACACACACACACACACACACAAATAGAGTCTTCTCTTAAACTAATTTTTGTTTGTGTTTTTATTTGGTTTTTCTTCTGTGATTTCTGTTGTCTTACAACTATGGATCAATGCAAAAAGAGACAAATTGGCCTATAGACCAGGATTTCTATGTTATAGACTCATATCTCCAAATTAGTGCACAATAAAGACAGTGCCATAAGTCAGATAGCTTGGTATATGATGATAGCACACTAGGATATTATGGGGAAAAGTCCACACCTGTTGCCACAGATAAAAATGAAATTCAAATATATTAAAGAAATAAATCAAGGAAAATTATAAAGGTAGAAGATGATTTTCTTTGGGTTGTGGAAAGAACTTTTGTCCCCAAACTCTAAAAGTATCCGTTAATAATTTTTGTCACATCAAAATTAGAAAATTCTGTGGATAAAGTTAAGGGAAAGATATTATTTTTCCATGTTTAAGGCCACAAGGACGCTATTATGCAGAATATATAGAGAAATCAATCATATGGAAAGAATCATCCCCAGTTTTAAATATAGGAAAAATATTTGAGTCCATTTATAGCTAAAGAAACCTAACGGCTTAAAAAATATAAACAGATAGCCAACGTCATTAGTAATCAGACAAATAGCTATTGGTATAGAAAGAAAATACCACATTAGACCTTACCAGTCATAAACAGTGACAGTAAAAAAGCTAAAAAACACAATACCATGTGTATAAATTTAGACTACATGAAATATGGCAGACTTTTTACTGATACCTCAAAACAGAAGGATGTGCTAAGTAAATGTGGGGAGATCTGGAGCAAGGAACACATTAGGACTTTGCACAGACAAACTGAGCAAAATTATAGTAGATAACTGGCTCATTAACACAAAGCAGACCATAATATACAGAAGAGGCATGCCATGTCCTCCTGTATTCTAGTTTCTCTCTCAGGACTCTTAACCACCATGACTTGGAAATCCATCCTCATCCAAGATATGTGCTTCTCTGTGACTTTCTAAGGTCCCACCAATTCTACTTACTAGTATTAGGCATGGTTATCTAGAGGAACAGAACAAGCATAAGACACAATTATTTATAGCGATTTCTTAGGTTGGTTTACACAATTAGAGACTGGGTTAGCCCAAAGATGACCATCTGCAGGCTCAAAAGCTGGAGAAAGAGCAGTTGCCCAGTTCAGGAAGCTGGAAGGTAGGGGGTAAAGCAAGGACTAGGCAGCAACCCAGCCCAAAGTGAGATGAAGGGCTAGAAGCTCCCTGCAGTCACTCCACACTGAAAGGCTGAAGAAGTTGGATGTTGACAGGCAATGGCAGTTGGAGTAGGATATTCTCAGGCAATGGCAGAAGCAATAGATGCACCTGCTCATGAAGAATGGAGTCTGCATGGCTAGGTTTCTTTCCTTCCACTTTCATCGCATCCAGCCTCTTGGGTGGTACTACTCACATTCAGGGCAGGTCTTTTCCCCTCAGTTGCACTTCAACATGTCAATCCTCTTTAGAAATGCCTTTGCAGGCACATGCCCCTCCCAGGCAAGCATTACTAATCCCCTAGACGCCTCTCAATCCAGACAAGGTGACAATCAAGAGTAAAGATTTCAACATCATCCTTCTGATGAGTCTGGCTTTTTATCTGGCTTTCCAAATATCCCTATTACCCACAGAAATGTGACAGTGGAATAATAAACAATTGGTTGGTTTTTTTTTTTCAAGTAAACTTGATTTTTAACATGCTTTTATTTTAACCCAAGCTTTTCTCTTTTTTTTGGTCACATTTTCTTGTATCTTTTCTCTGCCCCAATTTACTTAATAGAATTCATTGCATCAAGAAGGGAATAATAAGGGGCTGGGAAGATGGCTCAGTGGTAGAGCGCTTGCCTTGCATGCCTGAGGCCCTGGGTTCGATTCCTCAGCACCACATAAGCAAAAAGAAAAAAGCCGGAAGTGGCGCTGTAGCTCAAGTGGTAGAGCGCTCGCCTTGAGCTGAAGAGCTGAGGGACAGCGCCCAGGCCCAGAGTTCAAGCCCCACGACCGACAAAAAAATAAAATAAAATAAAATAAGATAACTCACCCAGAAAGAGGCAAGTGGATCATAATCATGAAGATAGATGCTAGAGATTTACAACAGAACAATAAGCAAAAGAAAGAAGGAAGGGGAGGAGAGAAAAGCCAAGTGAAGCTAAGTCACTCATGGAGCAACATTCAGAGGGAAAGAAGTTGTTTCTGACCCAGGGCAATGAAGATGTGAACAATTTTCAGAGAGATGAGATTACTTTTAAACTTCCAGACTCCATACTTCCCCTTTGTGAAGACAATGACATGGGAACCAAACCTGCGCAGACTGGGGAAAAAAAAAAAAAAGGAAAGTATTTTCAAAACAAGCTGGAGTTAAAATAAAAAGCTAAAAAGAAATAAGGAAGGAAAAGAGGAAAAAGGGAAGAAGGAAGAAAGGGAAAGAAAGAAGAACCATAAAATATTTGCAATGGATAAAAAGTAAATTAATGACATGCTACCCTAGTGTTTCATTTTTATGCAAAAGCAAATAACTATGAAGTATCACCAATATAAACATTGATGAAAAGAGATTAAATGTCTTGATAGGAAATGTCATAACATTACACAGTGTCAGTTTGCAATGTTCTCAAAATGTTAATGACCTCCAGCTTCAGCTACTTCGATCACAGGAGATCCCCTGGGAATGAAACCTTAGCTGCTGCTCTCCCGGGGGGAGCTCGGGCCTTGTCCTCGCTCCTTGCTGTTAGCAGATAAAAGTTTCATTGAAAATGAGTTGGTGACATTTGCCCATAATTCAGAAGGGACTAGATTTCTGTAAGAAGAAATTGTCTTTTACCAGAAAGTAGTCGGGTTTATCTCATTGTTTCAATAATGTGCTTCAGACCTGATTCTGTCAGTCTGAGATACTCTTTACAATAAATGTCTTCTATTCTTTCACAGTGACATTTCCCCAGCAACTGTAGCATCTGCAGAAAAATCTAGGAAGTGAGAGTTCATCATTTTACAAACTAATTCTAAGGAGGACAAAAAAAGCATAGATCAGAGTGACTTTATAACTACTTCACCAGGCCAGATCCCCAAATGCTTCACGGAACGCTAAGGTATATTCTCACTGGTCACATCTCCTCATTAGTGTAACCACAATTAGTTTTGCCTCCCAGCCAAATACAATAGGCTAACACTCTGTGGGTCCCTCCCTAGATTAGTTATCTTCTTCTACCTATTCTACCGACCCAATTTTTCACACAGAGTCAAGACATGTGCCTTCCCATTTTATTGACTACACTTGACCCTATGAACCTATATATTGTTACCTAGAAAAACATACATACATACATATATATATACATATATATACATACATATATATATATATATAATGTTATCTAATAAATACCAACATATATCTGTTACCTGTTCAAGTTTGTGCAGATGTTTATGTTTGGTCCAGTTTTGTGGGCCTTTATTCAACAAATTCTTGTGCATTTACTTAACTTTGAGCTGTTTCTCCTCTTAGGAATGTTATTTTTAATGTAATTTTATTACCAAGGTGATGGACAGAGGGGTTATAGTTACATACATACGGTAACGAGTACATTTCTTGTCGAACATTGTTACCCCTCACACATTTTTCTCCCACTTCCTGCCCCCCACCCCATCCCCCAAATTGTAAAGTTAACTTCCAACATAGTATTGTGAGTATCGCTGCTGCTTTGGTTCACCCTCTGTCCTTTGTCTCACCATATTGTTGTTTCCCTTCCTTTCTCCAATTCAGATAAATGTGTATACACGACACAGGGTATTTTATAACATCTGGGGTAGGTTGGGAGGCAGAAAAATCATGGGAAACAATGTGGAAGCAATACAGATAAGTTCCACATCTAGGGTCCAATTAGAATGCTCAATATTTTAGCTTGAGACATCAAAGAAGCTATCGGGACAGAGAGTTACACCCCTTGAACCATACATAACGTTTTTGAGAGAATATGGATACAGAGGCACTGAATAAAATATTCTGTCTTTGCATAAAGTGGCCATTAAACACATATCTATGTAAGGTTGCAAAAAACTTGAAAAACATTAAAAATTCAATTACATCGGCAACATTTCATGTGTTCAAGAGGCAGGAACTATACAGTCACTTGTGGCTACCACATTGGACTGTATAGAAGAATATTGCCATCTTTGTAAAATATATGGGGACGTTGCTGTGCTAGGTTGAAGAAATGGGATTGTCACTCATTGGTTACAGTGGGTGTTTTACAGATATATGAAGACCAGAAAACTTGCCATATGAGCTAGAATACAGGGTATGAAGAATAGTAGTAGCAGGTAAGAGGACAAAGGCGATTAGCTCAATTTTCAGTGAATCTTAAATGCATTTATTTGGAACCAAGATTTTGCTCAGAGCATAAAACTAGATTTAGAAGGTAGAAGGTCCAAACTTTGATATTGCACTAAAGAGTGATTTGGAATAGTAATGAAATTAGAGGTGCTCAGCCATGGGAATTATTTTTAATCTCAGTACTTGAGCCACATCCTCAATCAAAATCTCTAGACTGTGAGATTCAAACATCAGCATTTTCTGAGTTGGTCCAGGCATTTCCAGTGTGCAAAGTTACATAGACACCTGTTGCCTTTGTGTGTACAGCATCTCTCCCTTCTTCTACTTCTGCCACCAATAACCTTCTGTCATGAACATCTTCTTCTATTCTCTATCCTCCCTTGGTGCAGTTGCCAACAACAACAAAAAAAAGTTAATTACCTGGTCTCATACGGTATTCTTTTTGTTTGTTTATTGTGATTAAGTGATTACATAATTTCCCAAATTTCACAGTATTGTGGGATAATGATGCTCATTTAAATTCACAAACTCATTCTAATTTTCCTGGAGCAAATTGTCTATCATGGTCTATAACATATAACGGTGTACACATATGCACCATACATGTGATCAGCAGCATGGAGTTATTTAGTAACAGTTCAGCCAGATGAGTGGAAGTTCTTTGTTTCTTAAGTCCTGTTAATTTTGTCATATCACCTAACATTTTGGATTTAACATCCACTTAGCAGGGAGACCAGGTACTGCTTGTCTCTTTGGTCTTGGCTTACCTCGCTCAACATGATTTCTTCTAGCTCCAGCCATTTCCCTGCAAATGCCATTATTTTGTCTTTTCTAATGGCTGCATAATATTCCATTGTGTCATACGGTATTCTTAAAAGCAAGACTTGGACAATCAAATCTCCCCAATATGCTGGGTATAGTTCAGACCATGTACCATATTTATACCAGAATAGATGGCAGGCAAATGAAAGACTGCTTAGGGATTTTCCATGCATCTATTCTTGGCTTAGAAATCTCCATTTTATCAAGAGGGTCATGAATCTTGGATGACCTTGGCCTTAACATCTCTGTGAATGCATTCTCCTATATACTCCACAACTACCAGTACTCTGTTATATGGTAACAAAAACATTATCCTTCCCCAAAATGTACAAAACTCATCGATACAAGCCCAGTGAAAAGATTTAGAATTGTGAGTAAAGAGACACAAAGAAGACCTTGATGGGTTCTGGACAGTCACTAAAATCACATACTTCTCTGGATTTCTTAGTTATATGACCCAAGAAATTCCCCACTGATCCTTTTTTTTTTCTGTTCCTCCTCCTCTTCCTCTCCTTCATCTTGCTTCTTCTTACATTTGTATGAGATGGGTAAAATAAGATCTAATAAGGAATATAATTTTACCAAACCTGTTTAAACAGTTTAAACAGTAACTATTACAAAAGATTGTCCAAATGAGAGGCCCACCATGGTAAGATTCACTTGTAAGCCGAGAGCTAAAGATAATGAGCTGACTTTCACAACAGAACCAAAGAACAAGAGGCAGATGCTTGAGGAGTTTTATGATACCTAAAAGGCAACAGGAAAATGAGAAAAGCCCCAGGGAAGAAGTCAGAGAAGGATAATAGTACAAGAAGTGCTACTATTACCTTTACATTACCTTAGTGTCTTGTATATGAGCACAGTCAACTTATATTGTCTATATGGCTCAAGCTCTAGGTCTTATACCAGGTAGGAGGAGGTAGTTTTGTCTTGGGTCAGGCCACCCAAACCACTATACTATAGGGAGAGTTTTAATGTGAAGAAGGAAACCCTTCAAAGCTCACATATCCATTTAGCTTATTATTCTTGATGTTTGTTTCAAACATGTATTCCATTTTTAATTGCTTCTTTCTTGGCAATATCATAAAGTGTAACTATTATAAGATGAACTCAAACGACCTCTGATCCTCCTTACATTGTGAGGCCTCACATGGCCTGGTCTATTGTTTTAGCCTTGGCCAGCTGACCTACTAGAAAGTGTGGATGTAAGCATAAAGGACCCCAAATGGAAAGTGTGGATGTAAGGGACCCCAAAGACCTTTTTTTTTTTACTGAAATAGTCGACAAGATAGACAGTTTAAAGCACATAAACATGCCAGTCAAATTCAATCCTCTTTTCATCGAACTTTCTTTGTAATTTGTTTAAAGGGTTAATCCAGTGTCCAGTTTTGAATCTTTTCTTAGCTTCTGAATGCAATGCAACCTACTTGACTGTGTTGCTCAGCCATTCCTATGTCTGAATTCATGGGGCTTGTTGCATTTCTGCTAATAATTCATGACAACCAAGAATATATATATATATATATATATATATATATATATATATATATATATATATATATATATATATGAGTGAATGTGCCTCATTGCATGAGGAAAGTGGAGAGGGTATTAGATGTCCTCATAGGAGGGGAAATATAGCTTTAGATCAAGAAAGAACATATCTGGTAGCACAGGATTTTTTTTCCATCTAGCAATTCTCCATGGCTGATATATCCTGTCACATTTACTTGAAGACCCAACTTTCACCTTATACCACCGCAGGCACTTTATGTAACTCAACCCCGGCAATTTTGGATGCCATTCTCTATAGGTTATACTCTGTATTTTAAAGACATTTTACAATGTATTTCCACTTGCAGCATTAAAAATGAGGGATTCAAAGATGTCTGATAAAGAAATCTGTTCCCTGGTAGGAGGTTGCTCTTCCAGTGCTAATATTGAATGACAAATTTTAAACATTCAAAAATATGACTATTGCATAAATGCTGAAAAGAAAAAATCCAAAAATGTGATAGCAAAGGTCAAAAGCCAAGGACCAGCCATGTGCCAGTGGCTCACACCTGTAATTCTAGCTACTTAGGAGGTTGAGATCTGAGGATTGAGACTCAGTGCCAGCTCAGGTAGGAAAGTCCATGAGACTCATCTCCAATTTGCCACCAAAAAGCCAGAAGTAGAGCTATGGATCAAGTGGTTGAGCCTGAGTTCAACCCCAGGACCTGCATACACACACACACACACACACACACACACACACACACACACACTGAGAGAGAGAGAGAGAGAGAAGTAGATTTCTGTAAAGGAATTGTGTTGTCTACATAGTCACCATGTCAACCATGTGACATTTGGCTTTCATTATTGCACCTCATGGTATTCAGGTGACCTGGCAAAACGATGTTAAGTGTTATATACAGTAACAGGCTACTTGACCATGAGTTCTTGATCAAGATAATGATCATGAAGATGTATTATCCCAAATAAGACTGGTTTCTTAAAGTTGAAGACTTAGATATCCAACTAGAAGAAATTCTTTCCCATCTAGTGTGCCAATCCATTCATTGGAAAGAAAATAATACTATGTATATTTTATGCATGATATATATATATTACACACATAGAGAGTTATCAGATAGATAGATGATGTATTTTCACTAAGCCTATAAATTTCTAACCTTTTTTTTTGTCAGTCGTGGGACTTGAATGCTGGGCTTGGGCGCTGTCCCTCAGCTCTTGAGCTCAAGGCCAGCACTCTACTGCTTGAGCCACAGTACCACTTCTGGTTTTCTAGTGGTTTATAGGAGATAAGAGTCTTATGGACTTTCTTGCCAGGGCTGGCTTTGAACCATGCTCCTTAGATCTCAGCCTCTTGAGTAGCTAGGCTTACAGGCATGAGCCACCAGTGCCCAGCTTCTGACCTGGTTTTTATCTCCTCTATCATCCCAGAGATTCCAATGAGCAAAACAGGAAAATTATGAGTCCTGAATTATTTCCTTTATTGGTTGCCAAATATAGTATGTCTAAATGACTTCACAATGTAATGGAGTCACCATATTACTAAAAGATTTTATATCTTTTACAATCCTCAATAAAAATGCCAGTGTTTAGCTGGGTGCTGGTGGCTTATGCCTGTAATCCTAGCTACTCAGGAGGCTGAAATCTGAGGATCATGGTTCAAAGCCAGCCCGGACAGGAAAGTTCATGAGACTCTTATCTCCAAATGCAAGTGTTTCTGGAAGGTGAAACATTGTCAATTCACAATTGAAAAATTCAGTTCACACCAAAGCCTGTAGGATAGGACACAGATAAGGGTAAAGAAGTGGAAACAAATGTAGCCAAGGAAAGCCCTCTTTGTCTCCTATGGTTATATGTGACCCACTAACATGCTATCAACAATTTTTAAATGAAATCTTGAAGGGAGAATGATTCAAGTATCAGAGTGCTTCTTAGCAAGTTCAAGACCCTAAATTCAAACCCTGGTAGTATGATAAACATAAACAAAAAGCAAGATATAGCTTTAAAATAAATAGCCATAAAGTAGCCAATATTTGAACATCTTCTGAGAGACATATTTTCAAAGTCTTGCTTGAAGTACTGTGATTTATTATGAGTTATTGTTTAGTGGTTCCTTACAGTTATTTGGCAGAGTAGTATTTTAAACACTTGCTATGAGAGTTAAAAATCACACAACCTGAAAAAGTCAGAGCCAAGATTAAAATCTACATAGTGTAGCTCTAAAGCTTGTGATAACCCTACATGATGCTTGATCTCCCAGGGAAGTAGAAAACAATTACAGCTCATCCCAGATTTTCCAGAAGGTAGCCCCTTCTGCACTGTAATCCATTCAGTCCTCTTATCCTCCCAATTACTTCAGAGGAATCCAGGAAGATGCACTTCTAGAGAGCTACGTTCTTGCTGAGATCAGAGTGACCCTCCAGTTTTACAGTCCAGGCTCCAAACAGCTGCATAAGGATCTTGATTCCCTGAAGTTGTGTTTTCAGACCTGCAGTGCTCCTCAGCAAGAGCCCTCCTGCAAAGCACCAGGAAATGACTCACACATCAACTTTGACACTCATATCCCTCATCTTCGTGAGCTGGACTGTGAAACCCAGTCCTCTAAGAATGTCATCCTGTGCCCAGAATGGTAAAGCAAATATTTTACTGTGTAACCTGCTCTGTATCTTTTACAGAATTGGTCAACTTAATATGCTTTCATTAATAATTTTTCTTTGCCAGCACTGGAGCTTGAACTCATGGCCTGGGTACTATCCTTTAGCATTTTCCACTCAAGGCTGGTGCTCTTCCACTTGAGCCATATCGTTACTTCTAGATTTTTGCTGGTTAATTGGAGATAAATCTCACAGACTTCTTCTGGCTGGCTTTGTAACGTTATTCTAAGATCTCAGCATCCTGACTAGCTAAGATTATAGGCATAAGCTACCAGCACCTGGCACATTAAGTATTTTTTGTTGGACAATCTGATGACAAGCTGAAATAATTTGGGATCAGAAGAACACAGTTGGAAGATATGGTTACTTTCAAGATTTACTTTATCATTTAAGCAATCAAATATTTTAACCTTTGAACAGTTAGAAACAGATATGAAAGAGTTAAAAATAGAAATGGACAGTTTAGAAACAAATATGTATATATATATATGTATATGGCTAATTTATTTTCAACAATGGTGCAAAGGTAATTCAGCAGGGATACAACTTTTTTATAAATAAATATTGCTTCATCACTTAGGCATCTAAAATAAAAAATTGACTTTTACTTTACACTGTATGAGAAATAGAACTAGAGATGCATTATAGACCTGTAAATTAGTATTCATACAATAAAATTTCTTGTTGAAAACATAATAGAAAAACTTGTGATTCTGTACAAAACTAAGTTTCTCATTTAAGACACAAAAAGCACAAAAATGACTTAGTTGAACTTCATAATAATGAAAATTTTTATTTCTCAAGAATACCTTGAACAGTGTCTTTACAATAAAAAAAATTTTTTTAAAGAATATCTTTAAGAAAATCAAAAGGAAATCCACAACAACTGAAATATAAACCTGTTATATGGCTTATCTACAATACATAAAAGAATCCTTCAACTTAAAAAAAGAAAACAGCCTTTCATTTAAAATGAATAAAAGATTTAAATAGACACTCAACAAAGAGTAAATAGAGATGGAAAATAAGTACATAGAAAAGACAGCTAATGCGACTAATCATTAAGAAAATACAAATAAGAATCACAATAACAGTGTAGACACACTAAACTGGCTAAAACTTAAAAGGCTGAAATTACCAAGTATCACAGGAATGTGATACAACCCAAATCTGAGAGCACTGAGGATTCTGTATAGAATTTGGGGAAACATTTGAGACATCTCTTTTTAAAGATAAATATGTGCTTGCTCTATGAGCCTGCAATTCCTCTTCTAAGCTTATTGACCCAAGAGAAAGGAAAACAGAACCACAAGGCACATGCAAAGATTCGTTTGCAAATATTCATGGAAACTTCCTTTATAACCATCAAAAATGAAAACAAAACAAACTGGTGCAAGGGTAAACAAAGTAAAGCTATATACATCTATATCAGAATATTCAACAATAAGAAAGAAATCAGTTGAAGATACTTACATCAACATAGATAACGTTCAAAAGCAAGTACAAAATGCCAAACACAAAGTATTTATGAAATGTAGATCTATTGAATTAAATAAAATAAAGATGTATGTTCTTTACAAGTTGTTGTTTTTTAAATTAAATATTAGAAAATCAAAACTGTAATGATTCTAAGCAAATCTGTGTTTGCCTGGGGCCAGGAGGTTGGTGAAAATAATGCATGACAAACAAATAGCTAGAAATTTTGACATTACATAATGATGTTCTTGGGTTTGGCTACTGTTTAAAATTGTCAAGATTCATCTAATCAGACAAGATATCAGTGAATTTGATTGAATGTAGGTCAATAACTAACAAAAACCAAAAGGAAAACAAAAAAGAGGAAAATGGCCTCTTCATGAAAGAATTATGTCCTTTGCTGAAATTTAAAATAAGAAACAAAAAAATTAAAGATTTTTACTGAAAAAAAGGTTTCAGCCAAAGTATTTTCTACTTTGTGTTATTCAGAATTTCTTCAGAAGAAACAAAATAATAGGAATTGAAGGGAGGAAGATTTTACAAAATTAAGAGAAAGGCCAGAGAGACGAAATAAGAAAAAGAGAGACAGAGAGAGAGAGAGGAATTTTGAGGTTGACTTATGAGAGTTTCAAGGCTTCACCAAGGCTATAGATAAAGTACAAAGGCAGAGTATGGTACAATTACTTCTTCATACTGTGAAGTAAGTCTTTTACAAATGGGACCTTCAATTGATTGGATGAAGCCCATTCCCATTATGAAGAGAAATATGTGGTAAACCTAGTCTAATGTTAATATCATCTTTACAATAGCATCACAGAAATATCTAGAATAATATTTTAACAAATATCATGATATCATGGTCTATCTACATTGACATGTGAAATTAGCCATCTAAATATGCAATACTATTATACATGTTAAGTCATTTTTCTTCATTCTGTACCAATTAGATTCCATTGAAGGGTAAAAAAATGAAATTTCAAGAAATTAATCAAATTCTTATCTCTCCTAGGTGGCCATGGGTGGTTTTGAAATTGAACCCAATTATACAGTCTCCAATTACATGATCTTTTGATCACAATATGCTAGAGAAAGTATTAGGGATTGCATAGACCCTTTTGTTTCTTATGAACTTTCCCTAGCATTTCTCCAAGATATTTAAATACTATGCATTTTTTCATGTTCACTTTTAGAGTTAGGTAGAAACGATAATATTTTTAAAGACTTACTTCACTTTTATCCCATGACAAGATGGAGTCAACAAAACAGCAAACCGCTCATTGAATAGAAGCAGAAAGAAAATAACATTACTTATAATGAAATTTCTATTTGTTTCATCCTGATATTCATTTCAAAGATAGCTTGGTAAAGGGGGTGAGAGAAAGAAACCATGACCTTCAGAGATATAAAATTTTGAGATACAAAAAAGATCATGTGAGAAGAGAAAATTTCACAGAAGGCTAAACATTGCTTATCTATTCTAATTAACTACATTGACTTTTCCCCCTCCCCAACTACCAAAAGGAATATATTCATTTTGTAACTTCCTGATCATTTTCTAAATTTTCAATTTAAAGGGATAGAAACTGCTCTTTCCGTAGTATGGAGGGTCCTCAAAAGACTCCACATAGAACTCCCCTATGACCGAGCAATCCCACTTTTGGGCATTTACCCAAATGCTTACAAACAAGACCATACTAAAGCTACTAGCACAACTATGTTTATTGCAGCATTATTTACCATAGCTAAGATATGGAACCAACCCAGATGCCCCTCAGTAGGTGAATGGATCAAGAAAATGTGATATATATACACAATGGAATTCTATGGCTCCATCAGAAAGAATGGCATTGCCCCCATTTGTTAGGAAATGGAAAGACTTGGAAAAAAATATATAAAGTGAAGTAAGCCAGGCCCAAAGAAACATAGGTCCCATGGTTTCCCTTATTTGCAATAACTAGTATATGTCTGAGACAAGCAGAAAAGGTCAGATAAGGTGATGTTAGGCGAAATGAATCCCAAGATAAGGACTCAAATGTTTTTTTCTTTCTTGCAATTGTTTCTAACATATTTATAAGATATTTCTTTGTTGCTTTGTATGTCCCTCCCCCATGGTATAACCCCTGTTTTCACTGTATTTGATGTTGGTATAATTTGTGGAGGGGAAGGGGAAAAACAAATTGTTTAAATAAGGATACAGGTGGCTCCATTGCAACAATGAGATGTACAAGACGTTATGTTGAAAAATGAACTTTACAACTTGGTGAGGAAGGTGGGAAGCCGGGGGGAAGGGAGGGAGATGGGAATGGATGGGAAGGGAAAACAAAGGAGGAGGCAACAATGCTTGATAAGAAATGTACTCATTACCTTACCCATATAATTGCAACCCCTCTGTATGGTATTTTCACATTAAAAAAAAATGAAAAAAAAGAAACTGCCCTTTCCTTTCCATGTAAAGGAAAAGCATACTCATTTCAATGTCATTTTAATTTGATTTGGAGCTACATAGAAATGGGTCATTTATCAAACACCATTTGCACAATGCTCTTAGCAAGAAAGATGGAATAAATTCATTATGTACTACCTTTCCCCCCTCTACCCAGCTGGCTGTGGCCTCAAAGAGAGCAAACTCAGCACTCTGGGCCTCTGTTGACAAAATTAATATACCAAGTACATAGAAATGTGGCCGATGGGTGCATTAGTAAGCATCGGAGCCACTGGAGATCTGACATCACAGCATTTCTCCCAATATCCTGGTGCTGCTAAGCGCCTAGTTCCTAGCAAGTCCTCTTATAACCACAGCCTTCTTCCTAGGCCTAACCCCAGCCTAAGTCCTAGTGGCTTTCCTAGGTGGTCTATGCACTATAGCATGCACTCATAGCCACATAAAAGACTAAGGAAAGCATCCTTCATACAGTGCCCAAGGAATCTTAGAAAGCAACAGCAAAATTGCTTATGCATTCTCTTATGATAGGCTCCCCTACATTCCCCAAATAAGGATATTCTAAAAAATTTAAAAACAATATATACACAAGAACCTAAATGGCCAGTCACCCAGAGACAAAAGTGGACACTAAATTTTATCAACAATATCATCCATAAAATACAGTTACCCTTCTTGGTGGGTGAGTGCTTCTTCAAGGACAGCAATCAATATGATGTCCCTTAATCCTTTTGCTGACCCAGTAAGGTAACTATTATCATTCTAAAATGACAGATCAGAAACCAATTAGGTATCAGAGAAGTCAATTAGTACAAGTTAGGATTTGCACCCCTGTTAAAGAGACAGGATGGCAGAAAATGGAAGCTAGGTAGTGAGTACATCTTCGAAGAGTGTGGAAATATAACTGGGAGAAGAAAGTACCCTTTATGTCAAATGTTTAGCCCTCGATCTGCTTACTTCCGTGATGTGCATTTTATACCACCGTGTATGTCCAGCACAAAAGCGCTCATTCAAACTTCTCAAAATGGAGAGAGGGGTGCTGGGTGCGTGTGGCTCATGCCTGTGCTTTTACCTACTCAGGAGGCTGAGAGCTGAAGACATGTGAAGGTTCTAAGCCAGCCTGGGCAGGGCATGAAAATCCCTAAGATTATTTATTTTTAGTTAACCACCAAGAAAATAAAAAGCTAGAAGAGGAGCTGTGGCTCAAATGGTAGAACACTACTAGCCTTAAGCCAAAAAGATCAAGGAGAGTACCCAGGCCTTGTGTTCAAGCCCCGGGACTGCCACACAAAGAGAGAGAAGGGGGAGGAGGAAGGGGGAGTTACATTTAGAAGAGGAAATGAATTAAGGATGAAATGCGTCCTCGGCAATATTCTCATTTGGAGGCCTAAACCCACATGACGGAAGTAAGCAGATCGAGGGCTAAACATTTGACATAAAGAGTACTTTCTTCTCCCAGTTATAGTACTCACTACCTAGCTTCCATCCTGTCTTAGCAACTTCATGACACGGTACTATTCTAAATAGAAACCTCTTTCATGCTCAGCTTTCTCTTGGAAATTGATTGGAGGTAAGTAGGTGGGTAAGGCAGCAAGGAGAAACTACCAAAGAAAAAAAGGTGGTAGGTGGGTGGCTGTGGGTCACTGGAAATAAAAAGAAATCAGAACTATATTTGTACTTAGTTGGGAAAAAAATGACTAAGTAAAATAAGTGTGATCATTTGAAGCAGTCAGTCATTTTGAACTTTGTAAAAAGGGCAAGCTGCTTTTATTTTTCTCCCACTCTAAGCCATTTTAAAGCAATCCAAAAAGATTTGCTTCTCCCAGTAGTGAGATGCTATAGAGCTATTATCTGCAAAGAGGGAGTTTGAAGGATCGGAGCACACATTTTTTTTTTTAAGTGTAGGGGTGGTAGACTCTAAAGAAAAATCAGGTGTTTATTCTTGCTTGACTCACCATGGATATGGCTTAAACAGATACACAGCAAAAGATAACTTAAGGCAAGAAACTTAAGCAAATGATGGGCAGCCTTACCTTTTGTAAGTAAACTAGCATTTTTTCCCCTGATGATCTCTGGGGATAGGATATCAAGAGATCCGAAGTAAGGTGGGACAGGACAGTAAACTAAAGTATCTCCCCACTAGTGAACTATTCTATAAGGCAAAAGCAAGGGTAGCCATGTCTCTCGTAGAATGAGAAGATTCACTCACATAGTCTATGATACTCAGCTTATGAAGATGAAAGAATAATGGAGGCTTATCCTTATTGTCTGAAATGCGTCTCAAATCTGAAGACAGAACTTTTTGATCTTCATCATATGCAGAGGATTAAGAAATGTGGAAACTCAAGATAAAGAAAGGAACAGTAAAGGAATCTGTACTTGTTTGTTTGGGCTTCTGGAACAAAGTACCAGGAAGTAAGCGACTTACAACAACAGAAATATGTTGGATCACATTTCAAGGTCAAGGTGACAGGGGTGGTGGATGAGCTGTAGGGAAGAATCTTTCCTTGCCCTTTTCAAGCTTTGGGAAGAAGGCATTTATTGTTGGCATTCCTTGATCTGCAACTGCCTGAATTCAGCCCTAACCTTTGTCATCCATTACCTGGCATTCTCTCCAAGTGTCTTTGTCTTTGAATGGCATTTTCTCTCTTCATAAGGAAACTAGTGATACTTGATTGGCCTAATCCTAATGACATCATATTAACTTGATTACATCTACAGAGACCAGGAAAAAGATCACATTTTTAGATACGTGGGGGCTAGAATGTCTTTTATGGAGGACACATCGGGGAAACCTTGTAACTCATGATCACATCTCCTGTTCATTTTCTGCTCCACAGGGAGCAAAGCTGAGTTGAGTCAACAATTACTACATGAAACAGCAAGCAAGGAGGAGGTTCTGAGAGGGGATGTGGCAGAAAGGGAGCAGAAAAATCAGGAGAAGTGAGGGGCAGCAGAATGTGATCAAGAATATTATTGGGTTAGAGTTACTAGAGTGCAAAAAGAGGAGAGGTTGCAGTGTCAAATTCTCAGGAAGGTCTGATGTGAAGATTCAAGAAATAACAGAATGATAACTTTACCAAAATGTATAATAATTTTTGTTCGTTTTAAAACTGGATTTTACTTTTCTTTTTTTAATATTTTATTACCTTTAAGGAGTTGTAAAAGAAGCTGTCACTCAACAGAGCAGTTTATGTAAACATTTTATTTTATTTTTATTTATTTTTGAGGGGTGGGGAGGCTGGTCATGGGGCTTGAACTCTGGGCCTTGGTGCTGGCCCTCAGTTCTTCAGCTCAAGCACTCTGCCACTTGAGCCACAGCGCCACTTCCAGTTTTTTTTTTTTTGTTTATGTGGTGCTGAGGAATCGAACCCAGGGCCTCATGCATGGGAAGCAAGCACTCTACCACTGAGCCAGCTTCCCAGCCCCTGTGTAAACATTTTAATCAGTGTCATCCCTTTCAACATTCTTACTCATATTTCCCAATGTAGCATTTCCCTTACTTTTCTTAATTTTATAGAAAGTGTATTGAACTTTGACTGCATTCTCTCCTTTCTTGTCATTTGTCTACCCCTCCCTCCTTGCTGAAGTGTAGTTTTGATGCAAATTTTACAACATACCTTAAATGTTGATACGTTCCACTAAAATTCATATATATATATACATATATATATATATATATATATATATTTCTGAATTCTACTCAACAAATTTTAAGGTACATTTCAGAACACTCAAACCAGAAAAGATAAGCTGCCTAAATAAAGAGTCCCAACTGTCAGATAGTTTTAAATACACCTATTGTTTAATGATAAACCAATTAAAGTTAGTTTTATCCATATTACTTATCAGGAAATATTACTGGTTCAACTAATGCAGCTTAACTTTCACTCAAAGCATAAGGAAATGTCTGGCAACTATAATACTTTAAAATATAGAACAAATTGTAAAGAGAAGACCAGATTCACAAGTTGAGTAAATTCAAGGGTTGCCTCTATCTCAGACAAAGAGGAAATCTGTCTCATCTGAAAATAGATCTTGACAGCAAAAAGTAATTCTTTCAACACCTCTTCAGGAGCAAGACACATCAAAATAAAACAAGGATGCTATATTAGCCATTTTTCCATTAACATGGCACTAGAGGTTGGAGGAAAATGCTTATACTCCATTCAAGCCCTACGTTGGAGAATAAATTTCCCAAGAGAAATTAAAAGGGCATATTTAGTTATGAGATATAAGTATATAATACCCAGTTGGTTGAGGATACTAAATTCAATTAATGAATTTTAAAAATTCATGATAAAAATTATGGAAAGTATACATGTCAGTATATCCCTAATATACCCTCCTAGAACAATGAAAGTTGATTTTTGTTGTTGTTGTTGGCTGGGGGGCTTGAACTCTGGGCCTGGGTGCTGTCCCTCCACTCTTCAGCTCAAGGCTAGCGCTCTACCACTTGTGTCATGGCTCACGTCCGGCTTTTTCTGCTTATGTGGTGCTGAGAATCAAATCCAGGGCCTCATGTATGTGAGGCAAACACTCTACCACTGAGCCACCTTCCCAGCCCCGAAAGTTGATATTTTTCTAGAAGGAAATGGACAAACAAGAAGAAAATACTGCTTCATAAGAACCCATATCATTTAGAACTCCCTCAGATACACACCTGTAAAGCTGAGCTGACTCTAAGAAAACATAAATAAGGAAGTAGATAACTACTAAAGGAGCATATAAAGCAGAAGAGTTACCAGCCAATTAAAACCTTGAAATAGCAGAGAATGGCTTCCAAAATAAGTGTTTTAAGTGTTTCAAAAAACAAATGAGATTAAAACACTAAAAAAAATCAATAATACTAGAAATTTTAAAATACAGGTGGACCCATTGCAACAATGAGATGTACAAGTCGTACGTCGAAAAAACGAACTGAACAACTTTGGTGAAGGGTGGGGGAAGGATTGGGTGGGGGAGGGGAGGAGTATGGGAAGGGATAGGGCTGGGAAGGTGGCTCAGTGGTAGAATGCTTACCTTGCATGCATGAGGCCCTGGGTTCAATTCCTCAGCACCACATAAGCAGAAAAAGCTAGAAGTAGGGCTGACACTCAAGTGGTAGAGTGCTAACCTTCAGCTGAAGAGCTGAGGGACAGTGTCCAGGCCCAGAGTTCAGGCCCCACAACCGAACAAAAATAAATAAATAAAATAAAATAATGTCATGAGACAAATACAATGCATCTGCCACTGAAAGAAGGAACAATATGATTTTGCATATGTATCATTTTTATGATTTACAATTTAATAAAAACATAAAATGAGACTTCAATTTTTAAAAAAAAGCTGATCACTAAAATACAGAATGGAAGTGCTGAGTAGAGTGAAGTGTTGAAAGACAAGGAGAAAAAAGATAGCTGAAGAAAAACATTGAACTATGTCAGAGGGGAAGCGAGATTTCTGTGGTTGAGCACCAATCAAAGTAGGCTCAGGTCCCTGAGTTCAAAATGCAAACTAAACAAACAAAAAAAAATTATGCCAGAGAAAAAGAATGGCTTAAATGACTACTTCTTCACGGGGAATGTGAGTGATTGCATGTAATTCACTTGGCTTTTTTCATGTCCTATTTTTTTTCATTTTTTTTCATTTCCTATTTTTATTAGATTTGTTTCTACCCTTTCCTCTTGACTCCTGCCATAGAAGATCAATGTCTTTCACTTACAGAGATATTCTGGTATGCAGATGAGGATGTCAGTGAAGTACTTCTCATAACTTCTAGCGTACATGCTGAGAACGAAATGGAGAGAAATGTAATTAATGAGATTAGCCATCTGTACCAATACAAGAAATGTCCCACAGGAACGAGGGGCTGAAGTGGTGCGGGAACATCCTGTCTCAGCATCTTCAGTGCTCTCTCAGAGAATCATTAGTCTGTCTAGGGCTATCAACTGAATCATAAAATCCTATCATTAGGAGACAAATACACATTGTTTAAATAATTCTAGTGAAACTACTTGTCTAATGTTGTTCAATTTATCAAACATCTTCTCATCTGTAAAGTGAGTGGTACATACTTCACTAAGTTGTACAGTTAAATGGCCGGGTATATATGACATCTGTGCATGGTGCCAATAAGAAGTGATAGCGACTGTATTCAATTATAAAGGAACTAACCATTCTAGTAGCATTTGGGGCTAGCTTTTCATTGCTATGACAAAATGCCTGAAACAAATGGAGCAACGATTTGTTTTTGACTCATGGTCCCTTGACCTCATTGCCTTTCTGTCTTTGGTGAGGGAGGACATGGTGGGGGTAGAGAAACTGCTTATATCACAGTAGAAGTGAAAAGAAAGAGAAATGGACCAGGATCCCAATATACTCTCCTAGAGCATATCCTTAGTAACCTACACGTCATCAGATGAGAACAACTCTCCAATACATAAGTACTTGGGGGAACAAATCAACATATGTTGTATATATAAATTGCTTTGTTAAATAGCAAAAGAATCTAATACATAACCTAAAAATTAAGAACAGTGAGGAAAAGTTAGGGGGGAGGATGCTAAAAGGGGTAAAGTGATCAAAAGACATTGTATTCCTAAAGTGCTCTGAGGAATAACAACTCCTTTGCACAACTACCTAAAGAAAATAAAAACACAGTTTAAAAATAAAATAAAATGTTAATCACTTGGGAGGAAGAAAAACATATTTATTAACTTTAAATATTTTTGACTAATATAAATTTGGGGATTACTGCTAAAATATTGAAGTTATATTCATAATTTTGAAATTGGTAGAATATGAGAATGAATTGGATTTTTAAAATCAATTCCAAAGTGGGAACAGCTAGGGTGAAAAAGAGAAAAATATAATAAGTCAAAAATGTATAAAATAGAGCCAAAATGAGCTTAAACATATCAACATTAATATAAGTAATTGAAAAATAGATTCCACTCAGGACATGAAGAATTCTACTACAACTAAATATGGTAGTAAAGAAGTTATAGCTACAAAAGTCACTAAAAAGAGACTGGAGGGAGGGGGGTAGCACCACACCTCCCAAATATCTTGAAGGAATAGGTCTGAAGACTAAATTAAAGATAAATATTCTACCAGTTACAGGTGGATCATTCCTATAATACTGGCTTACTCAAGAAGCTGAGATATAGTGATTGTGATTAAAAACAATCTATCAAAAAAAATCCATGAGATTCTATCTCCAAAATAGACAGCAAGCTGAGCAAGTGCAAAGTTGTGACTTCAAACCCCAATACCAAATGTCACTATATGTGTGTGTCTGTAGATATATGTGTATATACATTTATATATTTATACATTTATATAAATATTTATATATTTTATATAAGCTATTTATAAGATATATCCTATAAATGTGTCCATATGTATATATACATATACATATATTATATATACATATATATGTATATGTATATCTATATAATATATATAGGAGCTTTGACTAAAAGTGGCACATAATGTTGGAAATTAAAGAATCAGAAAAAATAGTAGGAAAGTAATGGCCAAAGAAAGGTAGAAATAGCAATATTTATAGCAGCAAATGCTGATTATCAAAATTAAGTCACAAAATATAGAAAGCTTAACTACCGCAATAGCCACAATAATATGTAAAGCACAACAAAATTTCTCCTTTTACCTCCATTATCAATTACACCTCTTTTGTTCATTAATTGATTTCCAGTGTAGTATAATGCATCTATTTTTTTCTCTAATAAGAGAAAACTGAAGACTTTTTTGTGTCTTTCTTCCCCCACACCCAGCAACATCTGCCTAATTTCTCACTTTCTACTTGCAGTGATTAAGCACGTGACTGATATGTCATCAATCATCTGGAAGCTTTTGCTACAGTAACATTGAATACTTTTTAGGACATTGGATAGGGAAGTTTCCAGAAATTCATCTCCATTTTATGGGAAGGGAAAGCACAAAGAGACTATAGAAAATTCTCTTCTTTTAGACATAGCTCATTCCTCTAAAATCACACATTAGACATACTCAAGCATTGTTTAAGATTTCTTAAATTATCAAATTAGGGGTTTGGAAGGTGGATCAGTGGTAGAGTACATGCCTTGCATGCATGAGGCCCTGGGTTCGATTCCCCAGCATCACATAAGCAGAGAAAGTTGGAAGTGGCGCTGTGGCTCAAGTGGTAGAGCACTAGCCTTGAGCTAAAGAGCTGAGGGACCACGCCCAGGCCCAGAGTTCAGGCTCAAAACCGACAAAAATTATCAGATTAATAGTATGGAACACAATGCTTTTCAGTTGGGATCATTTGTAACTTCATGGAGGGCAGATGGAGTAAGAGCAGAATTGCTTTTTGGCAAATGCACAATTGTTCTATTATACCATTAAGTTTTCATGGTCAGAAGATGGTTGTTCCTTCTTGACATAAGCAAAATTTCCATTACCATATGAGTTATCAAAACAAGTATAGCATCATACCTTATATTTGTTTTGTTGTTTTGATGAATCTTCAGATTCTTTACTCTCATAGTTTCCTTTAATGCAAATGACAATGGACTAAAGAGATAATGAAGAAATATTTACAGCTTGAAAATCACTTCAAAATTTCCCTACTGGTGGTGTATCCGTTTCACACCTGTGGTCTGTAGTCTGCCAAATGATTTCCTTCCAACTGCACAGCAAGGTAGCAAGATATTTATCGTTCATCTGCACAATCCAACTAGACGTGGAGTCTAGTAACCTTACTGCTATTTTTCTTCTCATACTGTAATGAAATTTTCTAGAATTAGATTTAGTACATTATAAAACAAGTGCCTTCTATAAAAGTGGTAGAGCTCTGAAGTCTTATCTCTTCCAGGCCAAAGCGTATGGATTAGCTGGCAGTCCAGGACAGAAGGGAAAGTCCTAAAAGAAGATAAGGGTTTTCTTTTCCTTGCATGGACTTCTTTTCAAATTTAAGTGGCTCTAGCAGAGGAGTGTGAAGCTGAGCCACAATGATGTAACGTGCTAAGAATAACACTCCCTCTCGAACTGTGTTACTCTTGTGTGTTCCCTACTCAACCCAGACCATCACACCAAGGCTTTTTCCAGCTTCTCAATGAGCCATGCCAATTTCTAAATCTATTGACAGAGCTGATAGAATTGAGAGACAAGCTACATCAGACCTTAATGAGTCCAAAGGGTTGATTGATTCTGCCAGCCAGCAGTACATGATTCTCACAGAGGAGTCTAAACTCAACTCCTAGCTATGGACAGATGGAGTGTGCATAACAGACCCCTTAAGGATTATGCCATAGTTTTTTCCTTTAATATATCTTGGATTTCACTAAACAGCATGCAACTAGGAGACACATTGGAGAGGCTGCAGGGGTAACATAGGAATCAAATTTTCCAATAGTTAACTCCAGAGCTTCATTTTCTCTTAGTTTGCTGTTTTTCAACCTGTTTTTGTGTTGTGCTATAGTTTGTGATGCGGATGTCATTTTTAAGAAGGACAAATTCATTACAAAACACTTAAGTGCTTCTCAGAGAGTGTTGAATTTCCACTTAAAATAATGAACATTTCACAGTTTTCTCAATTTAAATATTCTGCGATGTGATGCATTATCTCTTCCTTGGGATTTCATAGCAGGAGCACATTCCTCCCAGCACTTGCTTGGCACTCGCAGCCATGGTGAGCTTGTTATCTGTTCAGAAAATGCTTTCCTCACTGAACTGGGAGTTCTAAGCACACTGCGCTCATCTGCCCACTTCCTACATCGGCAGCCAGAACCTCACCTGACACAAGCCAACATTTAATAAATAATTTTTTTGCACATAAAGTTTGTTCATTATCCAGTATCAAATGCTCAGTGAAGTCAAACCTTCTGTCAAAAGAAAAAAATATTTGGGGTTGGGAAGGTGGCTCAGTGGTAGAGTACTTGCCTTGCATGCATGAGGCCCTGGGTTCGATTCCTTAGCACCACATAAGCAAAAAGAAAAAAGCCAGAAGTGGTGCTGTGGCTCAAGTGGTAGGGTGCTAGCCTTGAGCTGAAGAGCTCAGAGACAGCCCCCAGGCCCAGAGTTCAAGTCCCACGACCAACAAGAAAAAAAAGAAGAAGAAAAAAATCTGAGCTTGTTGATTAATATTCACAAAATGCCACAATCCCAACTCTTCAATTTTCCAACACTGATTTTCTGACAGAAATAAAGATGAGGTGCAATGCAGCATATCACAATTCCATAACTTGTGAAAAGCCTGAATACATAACGTGTGATGTGATTTAGACCATGATTCAAAATAAAGTTGAGTACCAATTAACTGAAGAGCAGTATTTATCCACAATAACCAGCAGGGTAGGAACAGTATTGTTATAAAATTAGGGCTGTTTGTAGATTTGAAATAAGAACAATGGAAATAATCACTAGATGTTAATCAGAAGTCAGGAGCCACAACAGCCTGAATACAGCAACGTTGTGGGTTCTGAAGGACAAGGATGTGGCAGAAGTCAGTTCAGATACAGCCTAAGAGGCCTCACTGTCCCTGGGGAGCTGGCCTCACTTCCAAAGCTGCACATTCAGAGAAAAGAAAAGAAAAGACATATTGGATACCCAAAGAGCTTTTATAAAGGCAACTGTCCATGAAGGTGGGATGGTCTATACCAGAAAGAAATTCAAGCATCCGAGAGCATTTGAGTTGCTATGGAGTCATTGTGAGTATGTGTGAGGGGAGATGAGACTGTCCCATAGACAATGAAGGACTTTGTAGGTGTGACAAGAAATTAGGGCCAGGCAAAATGCTCCAATTACAGAAAGCAATACAATTCTAACCTCATCAGTACTTCCAGCCTCTAGCTAGATTGGAATACCCTTCTCGTCGTTGGCCTGGTACAGGCCCTACCTATTGAAGCAGATATACTGACTCATACTGAACAAGCTTATATTCATTTTACACAGGGTAATCCAATTAACACAGGAAGAAAGAGAGAGTCCCTTATGGTACGTGTAAAAGTAGGAAAGACAAAAGCAGGAAGGGAGTAAGGCGATGAGAGAAATCTGGAGAAGAAGGAAGTAAGAAAGGAAGGAAGGGAGGGAGAAAGGGAGGGAGAGGAGGAGGGAAGGAATAAATTGAAAACTTCTGCCAAGACCACTTAAAACAAACCTATATAACTTCTTGATGGACTCACTAGAACATGACTACTGCACTTTGTGCTAATATATATACATGAGGCACAGGAGTGCTTAGATGACAATACCATATATAACTGGTTCAAACCTAAAGTGTGAACACATTAAATGTTATGCTTCAAACACAAATCTGGATTCTGGAAATACTGTCCAGAGATGAATTTGCATAACAACCTTGAGTACTTCTTGAGAATGAATTCACCCTCAGGCTAAAAAAAAGAAGAGCAATTTCAAGTATAGCATCTCACTAATACTCAAATAAGTTCTTAAACTTAGTACATAGGAACTGGGCCCCAGGCTATGATAAATGATGATGATAAAACTGAAATATCCCCATGTAATTGTAACCCCTCTGTATGGTATTTTCACAATAAAAAAATTAAAAAACTAAAAAACTGAAGTATCTGCAAGCCGTTAGGGCAAAGAAAAGAAAGGCTCTGGACTGAATCTCAGCAGTATATATCAGAGATGAGGCCATGGAGACACAAATGATTTTCCTTAAAGTACTAGATCAGATATCTTCTGGGCTTCCCACAGATAAGGGTTTGTCATCTATAGTTTTGATAATGGTAAGACACATTTCACTGAGGTTTTCTAACATCATGCTCGCCACCATCCTGATACCAAAAAATATGGTACCAGATGTTTCTTCTTTCTGAGCAAGAAATATCTCTGGATTTTCTGAGATAATCCTTTTCAAAGGAGTATTGAGAACTTATCCCTATGATGATGTCAGTATTAACTCTTAACCAGTGAGAACTGGTGGGAATGAGTATGCACTACGGAAACAGCAAAACAATTCTAAAAACATTAAAGGCCTAACCCAAAATACTCTGTTATTCGTGTGTTAAATGTTTCTGTTTTCAGTGTCAGTGCCAAGAACAAATCATGCACACATCACACAGAAATATAAAGTGAACCAAAATTAACTGAAGACTTGTCAGACAGCAACTGGTTGGATGGACTCTGGACCAGCTTCACACATTCCATCTTCAACACACACAACAGCTGTACTGCCAAGAGCATTCTGACTACCATCATATATAAGTGAAGAATGATAAAATTACAACTAGGATTAATCCCCAGAAAATAACTTGAGTTCTATATTCCCAGTCATTAATGTACTGAAATGAAATACTCTAGTGAACTATTTCTATCATGCATTCCCAGGAAATTCATAGCATGACTAGATTTGTCATTTATGATTGGAACAGTCAAAATTAAGTTGAATTCCAAATATGTGTAGATACAAGTATCTCAGAAACTTAGGCTTAAATGTCTAACAAAGAGGGAACCATAAATCTGACCATCCCATTATAGATCTTTGAATTAAATTAAATTAATTCTCTAAGACTGTGTAGATCACATACTATACCTTACAAAAACAGATTTGATTAATCTTATGTAGTTGCAACATAGAAGGCTATAAGAAAACATATATAAAAGACTATAGTTTTAAATCTATAATAAACTTTTTTCTATTGATTTCACTATGATTTTACTATATAACTCTAGATTCCAGCTTTGAAATTAGACATGTCAACAAGTTCTAAGGTCTACCAAGTACTAATTGTATTATTGTGCAAGTGCTTAGCCTCTTTCAGCAATTCTACTGACCTTGTAACGATAAATGGAAAAGCCTCATAAGAGTAATTGAAATAATTCATGTATTACTGTGTACAATGCCTAGTGTATAATCAATTCTCCACAAACAGTGGACTACCCCTATTGCTTCTACTGTGACTTCCACTAGTGCTTCAAATGCTTTTAAACAGCTATTACTATTGTTACTGTTACTGTTACTAATGCTAAACAAACAATGGGGAACATGACAGACTCTGGATATGAGGGTCATAAATAGAGTCATTTATTTTTTTCATAGTTTAAAATATAAAAATTAGAAGAATAAAAAGGATAGCACTAAAATTCTAGATACTGAAGTATCCTTACTAAATTCCCTCTAAGAGCATTATGGAATTAGCATTCGCTTGGCTTGCTTGTAGCACACTTGATTAAAACACAGAGTGAGTCCCTTCACTCTAGCCACTTTGCCCTTCGGGAAGCCTGATCAAAGACCCTCGAATGTAAAGATTACAGAACAGCTGCACAGAACTGTAAGCATGTTTTGGGAATGCTAAATATATGACATTTGGAAAGCACAAATAACAGACCAACACTATGTTTGAAACATTAGAGCATATTTATTAAGCCTATAAAATGTTGTACATACTTAGAATTATATCAGGGAGACTACCAATGACATGTAAGGAAAACTCGCTAACATTATTACTTGATAATATGAGATTATTGTAGATGGGGGTTAGTGATTTAGCTCAGCAATGGAGTGTTAGTTTCATAAACAGAATACACATGCACAAATATATATATGTATATATATATATATATATATATATATATATATATGAGAGGAACAAAACCAGCAAAATGTCATATAAAACAACAGCTCCTGAAGACTGCAGGTTGGCTAGCATCAGTTCAGTGAAGAGTAAAGAGCCACGCAAAGGAAAAGAGATGCTGAACCCTGACCAGTGACAGAGAGCAAAGTTCAAAATGTTCCAGACAAAGCTTCATCATAAACCAAGTCACAGAAACACGATCCAGCTTTACTGGGTTGCAGGGATGATGGGATCACTGGTTTCGCAAAGCACTTTGCAAAATGGTGCTTCCCAAAATTGCATTTAAGTCAGCAAGCTGACAACTCGGGAAATTCTCTGTAGGAAAAATGTCTACATCAAAATGCCAGATGATTTGTGGATAGCAAAGTCTGCAGACAGGAAAAGCTTGTAGGAGGTTTAAGAACCTGCATGAGGCAAAGAGTTTGGTCAGAGTGACTACAGGGAAAAAAAGTAGTGAGAAAAAGTCTGAAGGATGATGTGTAAGCCCTACTATCTGACTGGATATGGGGAATGCAAGTGTCTGGAGAGAAGAAAAGAAAAAACAAAAGGGGGAAGGGAGGGGGGAGGGAAGGGAGGAGGGAGGGAGGGAGAGAGGAAAGGAGGACAGGAAGGAGGAAAGGAGGGAGGAAGGAAGGGAGGGAGGGAGGGAAGGGAAGGGAAGGAAGAGAGGCAGGCAGGCTCTAATTCCAAGAATCTTAAGTATTGGTGTTTGAGAAGAATCACAAAGCCCAGAAGTGTTGAGAATGAGCCAATAAGGGGAGTCTGATAAAAATATTATACCAGATAAGTTGAAATACATATGTGTCTACAGAAAAGAGGGAGGCAGCAATAGACTGGGCATTTCGTGGCTTGATGTGTGAAAGTCATCAGAATGGAACAAATGTAGACCCTCAGAGGACAAAGTGTCAGACTTGCAGGGAGATGCTCACATGAACGAGACATGAAGGTCACACTAGTCAATGATTCAAGAACAGATGTGTCTTTAAGAATTTCTGAGAAACTATCTGTAGGAAACATCTATTTCCTTAACTGCAACTACGATGAAAATGGTAGTTATGAAAATGATTTATGGGAAAATCATAACTTTATGCAGATATAAAAGGTATCTCTCTGTCCTGAACACAGTCCAGATACAAGGGGACATGGGAAGGTCAAGAGGCAGAAAGGAGACAATCTCCTTGTCTCCCTACCCACACAGTCAGCATCTCTGGGGCTTGACGGTGGCAGCCTGTCCTCATCCAGTCCCAGAGACAAACGAGGCCACTGCTCATTAGGGTCAGGAAGGTGGTGCCACAAGTTGTCTTGCTGCAAAAATAAGCTGATACCTGATGGCTTGAACTTGGTACCTAGATAGAGTCACATCCCCACCTAGTCCTCCAACTTTACTTTTTCTCTACTTTGATCAAAGTCTGACATTTCTATCTGAGAACAGGATTTAGTCTGATTCTTTCTAGAGCTAAGTTAGCTCTACTAAATTAGGAGCACTTTCTTCTAGATTCCTTAATTTCATTACAAAGAACCACTCTAGGGACAATATTTGAAAGGAGATGTGTGAATAGCGAAGTTATGCAAATATTTCTGACATACCTCAAGTCCACTAATGATGTTAAAATAATGATAAATCTTTTACATAATGTGATTTTCTGTAATGCTACTTTTTTGTGCTGTTTTTGTGTTGTCTACTCTTTTTCTAAAGTGAAATTAGAGCAGAAATCCATAAGAAGAGATTCAAGAATGCAGAAAACTTAAATAGTTCTAGAACACCAAATACCAAATAAGAAAGAAAATTTGGTAAAAAGAAGAAGAAAAAATTGACCTTGTATTAAGTGCCTAGATATTCTCAAAAGCTTCAAATCAGATTGCAAAATTCAAATTTATTTATTTCATAATAGGATACTAGCAATAAATATAGTTTTAGAAGAATAAAGTCATAAAATTTAAGAACAAACTTATAGTTACATTTTGTCTACCAAACATTGACTTACAAAGTGACTTTGTTCCTTTGATTTTTAAATGTAGTCTGCTTCAAAAGAGATGCCATCCGGTAAATGTTGTATACTACAGTACATGGAAGTACATAAGACTCCATATTCCTAACCTCTAGGAGTTCCATTATTAGGTCAATTTAAAATATGAAATAGTGAATGGGCTTGGTAAAGAGGCAGAGAGGAATATTGGGATAAATGGAGAAAATTTCTGGTTGCAGAAACGGTAGACATTAAATTATTTTGAGCTGAGGCATGAAGCGTCTGAATTTGCATTTTAGACAGATCGCTATGGTGACATGGGTTGGAAGGAGGCTGTTTGGAAAGCAGGGGAGTGAGAAGGACCAGAACTGCAGCCACATCAGGGGCAGTGCAAAAGAGGAGCTTGTTTGAGAGATGAGAATTGGAATCAGGCAGAGAGAGGATGCCATCTCCTCTGCTAACTGCTCATTATAACGCTCCACACAGGAAAGAGACAAGCCCTACACTGCCCAAGAAGGCATGTCTTCTCCACTCAGGCCAAAACTTCTCCGAGTTTTACACTGTAAATCCTAATCGCAGTAAGAGTTTAGCCAAGTGAAGCGGGCACTAATGACTCATGGCTCTAATCCTAGCTACTCAGGAGGCTGAGATCTGAGGGTCCTGGTATAAAGCCAGCTCAGGCAAGAAATTCCCAAGAGATTCTAATCTTCAATTAACAAGCAGAGAAAGCTGGAAGTGGGGTTGTGGTTCAAGTGGTAGAGTGCTAGCCTTGAGTAAAAAAGCTCAGGGACAGTGTCCAGGCCCTGAATTCAATCAAGCCTCAGGATTGGCTGGCCCCACCCCCACCAACAATAAAGAGTTTATCAAAGTGAAATGGGATGGTCCAAACTGATTTTTTACATTTAGTCTTCAATTTATTCTAACCTTTTCTTCACTAAGTTGATGTGATAGATAAAACACAACTTGGGACATCAGGCAACATTTGATTCTTAGTGCTGGCATTTTTTGTAGTAGTAGTGATGCTTGAATTCAAGGACTCATGCTTGCTCAGTGGGTGCTATACCACTTGAGCCATGCCTCCAGGTCAGATTCTTATAGGTTAATTACAGAGAGAGTCTCACAGTGTTATTTTGCCTGGGCTGGTTTCTAACCACAATCCTCTCAAGTAGCTAGGATTACAGACATGAGTTACCAGTGCCCAGTTGGCATTTTTGGTGAGAGAAGTTACCTAGAGCACATAATTTACTTTCTTCAAATTTCATTTAGTCTATAAAATGTGAGAATTTGACCAGCTTTAAATATTCCTTCCATGTTCCTTATTGTTATATGTTCTAAATCATTATATTCTTCTTATTAATGCAGTCTTATTATTATACATTTAAATATACTTCTACTTATAGTCTATTAATCTCTTATTGGGATTTAGAGAAAATACCAATTACTCATCAAAGTCATTTACATCCATTACATACTAGATAACTTCTTGAAAAAGGAAGTCCCTGAAGCAGAATACACACTTGTCTAAATTAAAATGAAGATCTAAAGAGAGCAATTCAGTGAGATTCAATTGCTAGAAAAGTACTGAACTTGAATTAGATATCTAAATTTAAGAAAATCACATAATGTGTTTAACTACCTAAGACCAAAGACTTGAGAGAACTCCAGGTAACTTATGATCCAGTAAATCTCTATTCCCTAGTTGCTGAGTTCACCTTGAATCCTTTCTAACAAATGTATTCATTTAGTGGACATTTGCTTTGTCTTTCCAATTGTTTGGGTTTGATTTTAATCAAGTAGCTTTCTCCTTGAGGAACAGCATCCTTCCATCTCTTAGGTCATGGCTCTTGACTCTCTAAGTTCATGATCTGGGAGCTGACTATTTGGCCAGAACAACTATCACAGCAATTTGGTAGCACTTCTTCCTCTATGCAACCCAAACAATAAGAATTTGGGAGGATTTTTTTCATGCAGAGCTGAAAAGCAAAAACAAACAAAAACCAAAAAACCCTACCTTTCTGATCCTAACACTGAAATGATAGAGTCTCAAAGTTGTCAGTGGTCGAAGACGTTATGCTAAGAAAATATTTTTTAAGAGCAACTGAGGAAAGAAGGATGGACAATAAACACATGAAGAAATGGTCAACCTCTCTAGCCATAAAAGAAATGCAAATTAAAACAACATTGAGATACCTCCTCAGCCCAGTTAGAACGGCTACAATCAAGAACTCTAGATGCTGGAGGGACAGATGCTGTGGACAGAAGGGAACCTTACTGCATTGTTGGTGGGAGTGTAAACTTGTTCAACCACTTTGGAAAGTAGTATGGAGGTTCCTCAAAAGACTCCACATAGAGCTCCCTTATGACCCAGCAATCCCACTTTTGGGCATTTACCCAAATAATCACAAACAAGACCACACTAAAGCTACCAGCACAACTATGTTTATTGCAGCATTATTTACCATAGCTAAGATATGGAACCAACCCAGATGACCCTCAGTAGATGAATGGATCAAGAAAATGTGGTATATATACACAATGGAATTCTATGCCTCCATCAGAAAGAATGGCATTGCTCCATTTGTTAGGAAATGGAAAGACTTCGAAAAAATTATATTAAGTGAAGTAAGCCAGGCCCAAAGAAACATAGGTCCCATGGTTTTCCTTATTTGCAATAACTCGTATATGTCTGAGACAAGCAGAAAAGGTCAGATAAGTTGATGTTAGGTGAAATGAATCCCAAGATAAGGATTCAAATGTTTTTTTCTTTCTTGCTATTTTTTCTAACATATTTATAAGATGATTTCTTTGTTGCTTGATATGTCCCTCCCCCATGGTATTTGATGTTGGTATAATTTGTGGAGGGGAAGGGAAAAAACAAATGGTTAAAATAGGGAATCAGGTGGACCCATTGCAACAATGAGATGTACAAGTCATTATGTGGAAAAATGAACTTTACAACTTTGGCTGGGGGGAGGGGGGAGATGGGATGGAATGGGAAGGGGAAACAAAGGAGGTAACAATGCTTGATAAGAAATGTACTCATTACCTTGCCCATGCAATTGTAACCCCTTTGTATGGTATCTTCACAATAAATTAAAAAAAAGGAGCCGCAAAAAAAGAAAATATTTTTTAAATGAAGAATTTTTAAATGAGCATGTTCAAATCCCGAACACGTTCAAATCCTGAACACATTCAAATGTCAATCTTTGCTCCTGAGACTCCACCAACTGCTTTGGGCCTTGCAAAAATGTCTCCAATTCTTCTCTTGATTTCTGAGCCTAGATTTTCTACCGAAAAAAAAGTTGTGCTCCTAAAATTTAATAACAAAAAACATAGAAATGCTCTTTTTGATGGACTGTTCCCACAAGGAAGAAAGGCAAAACAAACAAACAAATAAAAAACAAAATGAAGTGATTTCGTTTCCTCTGTTATTACCAGGAAAACAATTTAAGGGTCCAAGCACAGTGGAATATCCAGTGATTTTTAAATATCTGTCTGTCTGTCTGTCTATCATCTATACTTTCAGAGTATTTGTTAAGAAGCTAAGAAGAATAAAAGATTCTCTTCAGAAATGTGAAAGAACAGATTTGTGGACAAAAATTTTAAGGTAGGAGTATCAAACATTTTTGTGAATCCTACAGAAACTTTACCAATCTCAATAAAAGGCATACCGATATCCTCAATTTTCTTGGACAAAATTTTCAGTCATTTACTTCCCAGAATGATCAGCTCAAGTATTAGGGGATAACAGCAAGTTCGCTTGGCTCTACTATCCTCCCAGAGTTTCAAACCCAGTCAAATCTATTAGAGGTAGACAAAATCCTTCCAACTATACTCCAACCCTACTCTCTCCCATGCTTCAATCTACAGACAGCAGGAAAAAAATTTGTTCCTTTAAAAGTTAAATCATATCACCATTGCCCAAATATATACTCAATAGCTTTATAACTACATGTAAATAAAGTAAAATATGGTGGCCTACAGAATGCAGCAGGACCTATCCTCTAAACTAGTGGTAGAATAATGGCAGCTAGCATTTATTGAGCCTCTATGTACTTTATTTCAAGTTATTCTGATGATGGTCACTGATTTCATAAATTATATATTACAACTTGTAGGCATTTTAAAGATGGCAAAACTGAGACATGGATTAGGGCATTTGTGTGAAGATGAATGGGAAAAAATGTCATTTAATTCCAGGTACTACAGCTCTTGAGTTTAGGATTAAGTACTGTACTATTTAAATCCCCACCCACCCCTTCTCGAGACTTCCATAATCGGAGATGACTGTGCACCAGCCATCCATCTCTCTAGTCCTGAAACATATCAAGTTCGTTCTCATTCTGAAGCATGTGCACATTTTGCTTCTCTCTAATATATCTCACATGCTTGACTCCTCCTTGTTCAAGACTATCTTTACTACAAAGCACACTCCTATCCTAATTTATGTACCTTTTGTCCCCCTCCCCACCCCCAGCTTTTTTTTTTTTTGGCTATTTAACCTTCTTTTTTGTTCTCAGGTTTAAGAAAAATTAACCCAAACTCAAGCTCTGGCGTTTGGATCATGATTGGTTGAAGACTTAGAACGAGGCCAATTGTAGCTTCATGCCTCATGGAGGTTAACAATTTGGAGTGATAAAATATAATAGGAAATCTGCAGGGAATAAAGATTCTCTTGCTATTAAGAAAGAGCCTGGTGGGAAGAAAGTGTATCTTTTTGCCTAAGCACTTTTCCTAAGCTGTACAAGGATAGAATGTGTCAATGTGTTGTAGCCACCGTGCAAATTAGGAGACAGTTAGTTGACCTGTGGCAACCTATGTTCCCTCATATCCATAGCCTCTAAACGAACTTGAAGTTAGTTGTTTTTTTTTATTCAAGCTAACAAATTTTCTCATTATTTGCTCTTCTGTGTTCTGTTTCCTGCTACTTGGTCTTAAGATTCCCGCAAAACAAATCAGCCATTTGACCACTGATAGAGTGACTGCTAGTCGTCAGAACACTGTCACCCTCTCCACTTAAAATTGTAACCTTAGAAAATTCTTTTCATACTGCTATGTCTCAGCTGAACTATGAAGATCTAATTATTTTCCATTGACACTGCCTGAGAAATTGTCTGATGTAGTCACTTCTCAGTCACAATGTTTAATGCTATTGTTATTCTTTATATAGGTATTCGATAAGTATTTGTTAAGTGAATACAAAATAAAGTTATGAATCTCTGGGATCTGATCATCCTCTCACTAAAAACAAAATAATAGATTTGTCTTATTCAATAGAAGGTGCTGTCCCTCGGCTCTTCAGCTCAAGGCTAGGGCCCTACTACTTGAGCCACAGCACCACTTCTGGCTTTTTTCTGCTTATGTGGTACTGAGGAATCAAACCCAGGGCCTCATGCATGTGAGGCAAATACTCTACCACTGAACCAATTTCCCAGCCCCCAGAAGAAGACTTTTAAGAGCAGAAACAGAGTGGTGCTAAGGGTTGAAGAGAAGATTGACATCCGCAAAGAAATCTCCATTTCTTGAAGGCTGAGTGCACTTAGAAAGCATTAGGTGATCTTATTGGGGGCTAGGTGCCTATCATGGTACAGCTATTAGTGATAGACCAGACAGGCAAGGCTCCTGTTCCTATCATCAAACTAGAGGGAAAAATTCAACCATCAGCAAGCTGGTCAAACATTATACTTGGCTAAGAGCTAACTATGTAACAGATTCTTGAATGCCATTATTGATAATTTAATCTCTAAACAAGGCCAAGAAACAGGCAGAGGAAACAACCACTTGGATCTGGTTCTGACAAAAAGAAGAGTTGAGGGATGAAATGGAACTAATGTGAACTTTAAAAGAAAGTGACTTTGTTATCCTGAACAATTTTCCAAAGAAATGAGAGCTGGACACCACATATTGTGTACTCTAGATTGTATAAAAGTCTGTGACATGTTTAGAGAAAGTTATGCATTATTCATAGCATGACACTCCTAAAGAGATTATGACTCAAAAGTGTTATGATGTTCTCAAGCAATTGCAAATGGTAAAATGAAGAGGGAAGGGAATAGAAAACTAAAAAGAAATGTAGCTATAGATACCTTAAAGAGAATAATACCACTGAGAAGTATTCATGCATTTCTTATTCATCCTCTCAGGATTGCAGTGCCAAAAATATAGCAAATAGTCAATAAGCATTGACAAATAAATGAATGGATGACTGACTAAACACTGAACTGAAGAATGGCAGGGTCAATAAAACTCAGGTCAGAGAAAATAAAGCCCCAAACGACTGAGATTCTAGAGGCAAAATTTAAAACACCCACAGTCACGATAACATGATATAATAATAATAAAAAGAAAAGATGTTCAACCTCCAAAACTCAAATTAAACTACAAGAGGAAGAAACTGAAGCCATTGAGGGTGAAGAATTTATTGATCAGTCCCTATCTGACCTAACTGACTTTGTGTTTCTTAATCATGATGAATTGCAAAGCACGGTATAAAACTATTTTGCAGTTGAGAGCTCTGGAAACATAAGCATTGTGAGGAGACTAGAAATAAATGTGACAATGAATTTTAAAAGTTACAGTGTGGGGCATGGCTGCCTCCTGCCTGTAATTCTTGCTACACAATCTGAAAATTGTGGTCCAAAGTTATTCCAGGCAAAAAACTCTTTGAAACTCTTAGCTCCAATTAACCCACCAAAAGCCAGAAGTAGGGCTGGGAAGGTGGCTCGGTGGTAGAGTGCTTGCCTTGCATGCATGAGGCCCTACGTTCGATTCCTCAGCACCACATAAGCAGAAAAAGGCAGAAGTGTCCATGTAGCTCAAGTATAGAGTGCTAGCCTTGAGCTGAAATGCTGAGGGACAGTGCTTGGGCCCAGAGTTCAGGCCCCAAGACCGACAAAAACAAGCAAACAAAAAACAAAAAAACAGAAGTAGAAGTCAGGCTCAAGTGGTAGAGTGCTAACTTTGAGTGACAAGAGTCAAATAAGAATTCAAGGTCCTGAGTTTAATCTCCATTATCAAAACACACACACACACACACACACACACACACACACGTGCGCACACGCGTGCACTACAGAGAGGTGAAATTTTCACTTGATTTCCAGCAGTATTATCAGTAGATAATAAAAATTCAAATATATTCACATTTCCTACAATGATATTAATATTAATATGCTAGCTCATCTGGGTCTATGCAAGAGGAGTTCACGTGTCCATAGCCTGTTTTAATTTAAAATAATAATTGTATATATTTGAGGGATACTGTAAGATGTTTTGTTACATGTATACATGGCGTAATCATCAAATCAGGGTAATAGCAGTTGATACATTTAATTCGCCATTCTTTGATGGAGAGAACATTCAAATTCCTCTCTTCTGGCTACTATACACTGTTGTAATCAAGGGTCCGCCTTATGCAAAAAAAAAAACCCTACAATTTCAAGATTTTCTTGGAGACAATCTGATATAATAAGATTTGGATGCTAGTATAATTTGGTGAATTAGTGACTGGCTATGTTCAAAAGCTATGTTCAAAGTGACAGTTCATCTTAAGGAAGGATGCTAACCTGGCAGAAATAGCTGTTTTCTTTTTAGCATCATAATATTCCATTCTTGTATCAAACATTAAACTTTTTGAAGTTAAAAGTTTTGTAGGTTATAATCATTATATATTCCAATGATAAATGTGTTGGTAGTCTAGAAAAAACATTATCTAACAGAATCCGGGTCTAAGATTTGAATATCTCAAAATGATGCACTGAATTTAGCAATATTGAGAGTAATGAGTAAATTAATGATCCTGAACTCAAATCCAAAGTATTAATTACACAAAGCAGGATATTATAAGGAGCCAGACTCTATTTTAAAAAATATTGTAAAGGTGATGTGCAAAGGGGTTTCATTTACATGCGTCAGGTAATGAGTACATTTCCTTTTGAATAGCATCATCCCTTCCCTCATTCTCTTCCAATTTTTCCCCTCCTGACGTCCCTCCCGCCAAGTTGTACAGTTCATTTCCAACCTAGTCAGACTCCATTTTTTATATTCAAGTACTGCCACAATTTCATCTTCTCATTCTCATTTTTTGGACTTTCTTGGACTCCTGCAGTAGACTTAAATCATGTAAACCTTTGGCCCAGGCAACGCTCAACGTCCTATCACAATTTAAAACCCCAGGCCAGTCTCCTTCTTAAGTCTCTTTCCTTCAGAGGCCTGCCTGGTCTGCCCAAAGGCCTCCATTATATGGGTGCTGCATCTTCTTAAGCCTTTTCTGGCTAGGTGAGTGTGGAAATCATCATCAAACCAGTTTTGGGTGGAGGGTTAATCCATTTCTGAAAAGTAGACACAACAGGTAGGCAAGGAAGCAGCAAGAGCAGTAGCAGCTCAGCAGTAGCACAAAGGAGAAAGATTCCGAAGTGCCAGAGGGAAGGTGGAGAATGGAAAGCTTGGTCCTAGTCCACAGGAGGAGAAAGGGAATTCATAGAATCTCCAAGAAGACCCATAGAGCTTTGCAGGCTGCAATACAAGGGAAGCTTCAGGAGGATAAGATGCTGTCCTCTCATGAGTCCTGACTCTGTGCAAATCAATACCCAGGGACCCTAGCTCCTCTCCCTTCTTCCTTCCCCTCTTCTCCCTTCCCTCCCTCCTTTCATCCATCCATCAATCCGTCCCTTCCCCCTTACATTACTTACATCCCTGGATTTGAATTCTAACCATATGCTGCTAATGCCTGCATGTTTGTCTTCAACCCAGACCTCCATTTGGGTGGCTATATTATGTGCCTCTTAAACTTGACAGATCCAAAGCTGAACTCCTGATCATCACTCCCTAACTGCCCCCTCCCTCAGCCCTTCTCATCTCAGCAAATGATGACTCAGGTTGAAAAACGGGGTGTTATGCTTGACACGGCTTTCTCTTTCCCAACACACTCCTGATCCATTAGCACATCTCATCAGTTGAGCTTCGGCCAGGATTCAACCCAGTCCCCGCACCACCATGATGGGTCACCTACGTTACTGCAATAACCTCCAAGCTGGGCACCCTGCCCCACTTTCTATATAATCACCAGCAACCACAGTGCTTTTTAGGGTTTTTTGGTTTTTATTTTAGCTAAAAATAACACGAAGTCACTCCTCAGTTCCCAATGTTTCAGCAGTTCTCCATTGCTTTCGGGATCATAGCAAAATCCTCACTGATCTGAGTCCATTGTGGCTTCCTCCCAATATTCCTTCAGCTTACTTCATTCCTCGAACAATGCCCTCCTTGATACAGTTTGTTTTATTAACCTATTGACTTGCTCTTACCTCAGGACTTTGAACTTGCTGCTTCATCAGCATTGTGTTCTCTTCATCGGATGTCCATAAAACTCATTTCCTCGTGCTCATGACTCTGAAATTTCACCTTCTCAGTGAGATGTCCCCGACTTCATGAAGCAAGGACTATATTCTTCCTGTTTATGTCTCTCCTCCATCGCACTTGATTTCTTTCTCCAAAATGTCCTCACATACTCTACATTATTTTGTATGCTTTTTATTCCCAATTGAATTACAACTTCCATGGTGACAACACCTTACTACATTGTGCTCACTGTCTTTAGCTCCAGCACATCTCCCCAGCCTAGTGTGTGGCCTCTAAATATTTACTTGAATGAAGGCATGACCCTTACAATATTCCATTTTAATTGCATATGATCAACAATATAGATGCACTGGATTTTTTTTGGCCATGACAGAATAAGCAATGGTTCATAAAGAATATTAACCTAAAGAACAGGAGTAGGGAGCAGTTTGAATGGAAGCTGGTCTACATTATGAAAAGGAGTTATCCTAATCTGTTTCTTTAAATTATCAAGTTGTGTAAATAAATGTACATTATAAGCAGGTCTACATTATGAAAAGGAGTTATCCTAATCTGTTTCTTTAAATTATCAAGTTGTGTAAATAAATGTACATTATAGGCATATAGATTTTAATACAATTTAGAATCTTCAACATTTTCCAAGTATGCCAAGGGTATCTTAGGCTGCCAGAATGAGCAAGTTCCCCTTCTTAAAGATTTAGAATGAGTAAAAAAATTCATAAGGATAATGGTCAGATTAATCTTAGGCCAATCTCTGACTCGTATATTCTGCAGATTTCATCATACAAGTTCCTTGTATTGACAGTATTATTTGGAGAAATTGACACAAAAATGTATTTCTAAATGAAGCCTAAAAATAATTCTCAATAGCTTGCAAATTTAAATCTGATGTGCTACAGTAATTTTTCTCTCTCTAAATGAAAAATTTTAAGACTTGTAAAATTCCACTATATAAAAGCCTCAAATTTCTGGATCTTTAATACTAACCTTCTGTGCCTTTGCTTCCTGTTTCTTTCTAACACACACACACACACACACACACACGTGTGCCCCCACACACACATGCTAATCATTATAGAGACCATTGATTAGAATTCCTTCAGCCTTTCGCTCTGATTCAAGTTAAAACAGAAGTAGGTGGGTTTTGCTTAACCATCTCCTTTTACTAAACCAAATCATCACAGGTCTAGAAAACATGGTGTTACCCTAACTTCCCTTCCTTCACAATGCTGCTGCTGCTGATTCCGTGTGAATAGCCTCTCCATCAATAAAAAAGAGGTCCCAGGTGCTTCAAATACTCGGCCTTAAGGGAAGAGATTATGAGATTCTATTGCATCTTCCAATAGAACTAAATATAATACCTTACCTCTAACTGGTAGTCAAGCAATATTGACTGCAAATACCTCTTCCTAAAAGCCTGGACAAAAATGCTTTATAAGAATTTGTCCTTCTCCTACATTCCTCACTTTTGATAGTTCCAAAGGACATTTTATAAAGAGCATAAAAGATCATTTAAATAAACTATCACTAATTATCATGCTGTGAATGTTCTGGTCTCACAAGACTAGAACTCTTCTATTTCATTTAAACTTTTCTTTAGACTTAGCTGGATTGAAGGAAGTTTCATATGTACCTCATGCACCAGATCTGGGTACAATTGGACCAATTCCCATTCCACATCCTATAGAAAGTCTAATACAAACCTTCAGAAAACCAGAAGGGAGATAAAGTGGGGGTTAAGGCAGGATGGACAAGTTCTCCTGCCCCACCAAGCTCCAAAACTTTCTGTCAAACTAGCACAACGTCTTTGCAAACTTATCCTGTTCTGCATAAATCTACTACTACCTGAGTGCTAAAGTCTTTTTACCTGATTTTCTGACTCCCATCAAAAGCAAAAAGCAAATAAACAGAAAAGTTCACAAATTGGAAGTCTTGGAAAAACAGATTATATCACAGCAATGCACACACACACACACACACACACACACACACACACACACACACCACTATTAAACTATTAAACATTCCTTCTTCAAATATCCCTAGTCACTATGTAGGTTCCAATTCCCCAGATGGCCTATAAGTGTCTGCTTGCCTTCATCTACAAATTCCTTCTCATTTCTTATGCAGAGCAGCAGAACCATGTTAACAGGAATTAGAACTCCTGCAAAGAAGTCTTGACTCATCTTTGATATTTACTGTTCTAGCATCCCCTATAGCTAAACTAACCTCCAGATCTATTTTTGTCCTTAATCATCCCTCAGAATGAATGTTTCTTGTTCCATTCTGCCTGTCATGTATTGAAAATTCTATAAATTTATAACAGGTTTTCCTCTTACCCCTTTACATTATGCCTGGTCAAATGTATAATCACAACCTTGCTCAGGTTGCATAGCTGCTTAAAATTTTGCATGCATTATTAGGGGTGGGGAGAGCATGCTGGTCCTGGAGCTTGAACTCAGAGCCTGGGCACTGTCCCTTAGCTTTTTTTGCTCCACGTTAGCAGCTCCACTTACAGCTTTGTGTGTGTGTGCTTAAGTGCAAATCATAGTCTCATGGACTTTCCTGCCTGGGATGACTTCAAACAATGATCTTCAGATCACAGTAGCCAGAATTATAGGCATAAGCCACCAGCTCCCAGCTTGCATGCAAGTTTTAACTTCATTTCGGAGACTTTTACAGGCTTCTTGTATTTAATGAGCCCTCTATAATTTCAAGTCATTGCCCTCCACGGAAACACAACTCACATAATCACCTTTGTCTGGATATATTCACGTTCTGTAGTATTATCCTGCAGAACCTTTGTTTATTCAAATCCTGCTTATGTTTGAAGACCCTCCACCACTCCCAAATTTACTTCCATTTTGAAGATTTCAGTCCAAATTTATCTTTCCATTAGCCATATTATCATTTGTCAGCAACATATAGCATTGCTGGAACCTTGCAAGTATTTGTTTATTTGGATTTTTGCTTCTTTAAATGTCTCTCAAATTTGACATGATCTTATTATGGGAATAGGGGATGTTCTAATATATTATGTCTTCTCACTGAGCCAGTCTGAACCCTGGAAAATGCAGGCTGTGCTCATTTACTGAACAGTGTAACCATGATTTAAAAGGCAGGCTGGTAATTAAGGTTAGATTGATCATGAAGGTGGGGCTTCCATGGTGGAAGGAATGGCATCAGGGGAAGGTCAAGGAGGAGAGGTCGGAGTTTGCAGTTTCTGTCCTCTTGTTTTATGGTACCTTCTATTAGCTGGGTATGATGCAGGAAGAAAGCCCTCCCTAAAAAAGGCCTTATGATCATGGGCTTTGATCTTCCTGAGCAATGTGAAATAAATTTATTTCTCATTTATTTCAAAGCAACACAAAACAGACTAAGAGTCACCAAGAAGATGGAAAGAGATGATGCATAGAAAGCACTCAGTAGAGCAACTATGATAGTTTAACCAATTTTTAAGGATCAGCTCCAAAGGGCACTTAAGTTGATATACTATGGCATCTCTGCTAGTCCCATCCTGGAGACACCATGAAGACAAGCCAGGACTACTCAAGGTAGCTATTTCTGGGGCTCGGGCTGTGGCTTCATGGTAGAATGCTTGTCTAGCATCCATGAAGCCCTGGGTTCAATTCCTCAGTGCCACAGAAACAGAAAATGCCAGAAGTGATGCTGTGGCTCAAGTGGTAGTGGGCTGGCCTTGAGCAAAAGAAGCACAGGGACAGTAACCAGGCCCAGAGATCAAGCCCCAGGACTGGCAAATAAAAAGATACATATTCCTTTGTGAAGAGTGATGAGAGAAGTCTGGGACAGCCCCCAGAATGCCAGAATCTCCTCCATATCTTGTTTTCTAATGAGTCAGAAAGTATTCGTCAACTTGGGGTGGTTTCAGCTTATAAATCAAAGGGCACATTTTAAGAGGTAGGTAACAGGATATCAGGGTGCAGTAAAGATTAGGGACACTAAAGAATAGTCGCTCATCCTGTCTTTGGACAGGATGGATTGTCAAGCACTCAAAATCCCATGTCTTTATTCAAAAAAACAAAACAAACAAAAAAAAAGGAAACGCAAACCAGCAGCTCTTCATTAGGCTTTTTTTTCTGCAGGTACCATCCAATCACAATTCCTGCACCCAGTCACAGCTCAGACAGGGCTCTGGGTCCCCACACATCTTCATTTCACAAATAAAAATATTAAGTCCTAGAGAAGTAAATTAAACTGGAAGACTAGAGTCTGCCTCTAGGGGAATTGGTCAGTGGCTCTCTTCTGGCTCTTCTGGCTCCAGGCAGACTGAGGACGAAGGCCTGACCTCCAGCCATTCAGCTGCCTGCCCTTTCTTCAGCTTCTGATGCCACCATAATTAAATCAGAGGCTGAAAAGCCTTCACGTGATTGACAAAACTCTAAATCAAGGGTTTTACTTGGACTATTATTGGAGATTCTAGAGACAGCTTTTAAGATGCCTCTAGATTGTTCTGATAAATTAACTTTAAAATCAATACAGAATTAAAAGATGTTATCTGTGATTCTAAACAAAAGATGCTGCGAAATCATTCTCCCTTAGAAGAAAACAAAATAGATTTGGAGATTTGTTCCCAGTGCTCTATTTCCAGACCCTCTATACCACTTGTTCAAGTATGTGTGCATCTATGCACAAAGAAGCCCACAAAAGTGCCTATGCATTTTCTCTAGTGGGAAAAAGAACTCTATCAACCTGCCAAAGAGAAATCTACAGCATCCCAAGAGAATTGAAGAGACAGCACAATGTACACAAAGAGATATATCCCTGCTATAATCCCCTGTGCCTCATCTCTTACTCAGAAGAATTTCAGACAATGGCTGACTTCAACAAGCCACAAGGGAACCACTTCTATAGCACGATTGGCATTGGCTTACCTCCACCTCCCAGTTCACGGTAATATTTCCAGTCTCTGCTATATTCAGCTATATGTTGTTTGTGTATAAGCTGTGTCTCTTAGACCTGCTTTCCTTCTGCCCCTCACACACAAGTACATGTCCGTATTTCCCTCTGTCTATAGATGCTGCACCATGTTTACTAAAGCCTGGAGTCCCACTGAAGTGGAAGGTCTAGGTTTAAGGTCACTAGAAGGCAACTCTGAACAAAATGACAAGAAAACTTGAGTGTGAGAGATCGCTTTTATAGCAAAGCCAGGGAAGTCTAAGAAGCTATCACTTGCCAAATGTTTTCCACGTTCCATCCACTGTTCTGAGGATTTATATAGATAATATTGGAGGGTTATTTTTTGGTTAATTACAAGTCTATGACCAGCTCCTAGTATAGAACACAGTAGACAGTCAATATATACTTGGCAAATGACACCCCCAATGAACTCACTCACAGTCACACAGAAGGGGACAAAACTACAAAACAGAGGATAACAAGACTCCAAAAGACGTTATTGTTGGCTGCTTAACTGTTTCACCTTCAATACTACATAATATACTTTTCTTGAGAAGTATGGTTGTTATGTTGATTGTCAATTAATACATTGACATTTTAACCACTAGCATGGCTGTAATTTAAGTCAAATGAGACCCTGTGGGTATGGCCTATACATAACTGGATTGATATCCTTAGAAAAGGGACCCTAGAATAGAGTGCTCACGGCACTCTCTGTCTCTCTGCCTCTGTCGGTCTCTGTCTTTGTCTGTCTGTCTGTCTGTCCCTTTCTCTCTTTCTCTCTCTCTCTCTCTCTGGTGTCCTCTCACCAAGGAAAGTCTTTGTGAGGACATAATGAGAAGTTGTTTATAGGTCAAAGAGTCCTCACCAAAAATTACATGGGTCAGAGCCTTGATATTGAAATTCCAGCCACCCTAACTATAAGAAAATAAATTTCTATTGTTGAGAACATACAATCCATGGTATTTGTCATGGAAGCCTGTTGTAGTTTGAATGGGACCTCCCCTTTAAAGTTCACGTTCTAAAACCTTAACTTGCTGTGTTGGGAGTCAGGACCTAAACCGGAGTAGTTCAGGTCATAAGGAGTACCTCCTCATGAACGGATGAAGGCTGTTCTCCCACCAATAGGTCATTTTCATGGTGATGGATTAATGATTAGGGAATGGCTTTGCTATAAAAGCAATCTCTCACACTCAAGTTTTCTTGCCATTTTGTTCAGAGTTGCCTTCTAGTGACCTTGAGTAAGAAGGTCTTCACCAGACACCACGCATGTTGGTGTGTACTCTCAGACTTCTCAGCCTCTCAAACCATGAGCCAAGGAAAGTTCTTGTCCTTATAAATCTCCCAATCTGTACCATTGTTATAGCAACTGAAAAATGGACTAAGACACAGCTTGAAAAGATGAATAGACATCCAATACCTAAATTTTCCCAGCCCTGAGTGTCACTTTATTCTAGTCACCTGAGTTAATTTTTTGGTCATACTGGAGTATATGTCACAAGGGAAGACAAAGATGTGTCTGTCAGTCGAGAAGTTCAGAAACCAAAGGACCCCCCCACCACACACACCCATTTTAATATACAACCCATTTTAATATACAACCCAAAGGGTTTCTCCAAAGGGAGAAAAACATTGAGTATTTTTGTCAAGTCCTACTCATACCATACCAGCTGAAACTTTTAAGTAGAAAGAAAAAGCTGGATAGATCATGACAAAATATTCAGTGCAATTGTAGATTCAAACAGTGTATTAAAATAGGTGTCAAAAACATATTGATAGAAGAATGACTCATAATCTGAATATGAGCAAGCTGAATAGCAAACCACCAGCATTTTCATCTCAAGAATTGTTCTTGATCTTCTGCATAGTAGACAATGAACCCCATAAAGAAATATTGAAAGCCACACTGCATAATGTGGAATGGAGCCTAAGCCCAGCATCTTGAGACTGACTCACAACTCTCCTCCTGAGAACCTCAGAACTGTGGACAGTTCCCAAGACTTGACCAACTCTGGAGCAGTGCTCTCCACACCTGCTATGATGGCCAGAGTAGGAAAACAGAAGAAGGTTACATCCCTTTGAGAGTCTAGCAGACATGCTTCCACTTCAGCAAAGATACTTGAAGACCATGTAGCTACATGTTAGCACACTGGTGGAAAGATTGCCTAGAGTCTGCTGGTGTAAGATGTCTCACAACCTAGATTCAAAGTCGTTTACCACTATGTCCCAGGAAATCATCCTTTCCCGTGCCAACAGTGTGCCAATTGTCTATATCACAAGAAATCATCTTCTCTTGCCTAGAAAACTCTTCACATGGAAGAAGATGAGCATCTGAAATTAGCATCTCACCAAAGCATGTCATCAGGCAGACCTAGTTTTCTATAAAGAAGCTACCTCCCACACTTATGTGAAACTTATTCCTCCCTCAAATTGCTGGCTGGTCATAACATAATCACCACTTGAATGTAGAATGCTTTCAATGCAATGCTTCTGGCTCACCTGCATCCTTCTGAAGCAATGTATACTGAAGCAGTGGTAGGGGTGAAGAGCAAGTAGAGGTGAGACAACAGCAGTCCAGAGAGTTGAAAAGAATTCCCCAGAGTTCACACACGTAAATGCATGCATTCCACATCTCCACAATTTCCCTTTCCCACACAAACCTTGTCTCTGTTGGCCTTCCCCACCTTCTCTGTCACTACCCCTTGATTCGCTATGGCACTGCTTCCATGTAGACCCCAAAGGAGGTGTTATAACCCAGGCAGCTAGCTACCCTTCTGCAAGCAGATTCTCACCAGAAAACTGGCACTCGGTGCCTTGGCAGAGAATGTGCTCAAGCAGGAGCAGAGAAGAGCACACCATCTGGACAGCATGGCGCTTGGTGCCAAATGGGCCCCAGCCATGGGGAATAAGAAGGAGAAGGAGGACTGTCACCTGACTGCACACATTTATTTTCCCTTTAAGGAGATTTGTTAGTAATCATGCTATTCTGAGTGGAAGCTGTTGTAGGTGGTTCTGATGGCTGACAAATGTGTAGGCAAGGATGAAACAAGGTGAGTGGTAGCCAGGCAGTTTGCAAAATGGTTTGTGAGACAGAAATAGTTGATGGTGTCTGATTACTATGTATGAATGGAAGGGTACAGTCTTGAAAGGTAAAAGTATATGTGTGTTTCCCTCTACTTGGTCTCTTCTCCTTTTTAGAAAAAAAAAGCAGTAAATGCAAAGATTTCTCTGATACTACTTAGAAAAATATATTTAACAGCGTCTACTGGCATGCATCTCTTCTTGCTAAATTTTAAGCATCCTCACATTTTTCTATACTATAGCTCTGTGCTCTCCTTATGAAAATCAGGGCTATTTGTATCATTGCTTCCAATGGTCAACTAGTAGCATCACAATTACTACAGAGGGTTTCTTCTTCAAGTTTTCCAGATTCCTCAATACATACTGGTTTAGGCAATCATTTTCATATAATGTGTGTACCTTAAATGTTGTATTATTATTATTTGTTAGGAAGATAGTCCTGTGAACTTTATCCACAAAAGAAACATGGGTGTTTTTAAATGTCTTTGTTAATTTTAGAATCACGCTGAATCTTCAGTAAACCATAATACATCACTTGCATGGTTTGGCATTTTCAGTTTTACAAGGCACATTCATATTCATGATGTCATTATATCCATTATAATTTTGCCCATGTAATCTGATGTTGGTAGCCATTCATGCTTTATAGAAGTGCAGAGAAGCATCATAGCATGTGGAGAATTCACTACAGCTGGCATCAGATAGGCATGGATTTAGTTCCTGGTACCTATTACAGCCCAAAGCAAATTAGTAAACTCTCACAGATTTCAGTGGTGAAAATCCCCACCTCTAAGATTCATGTACTTTCAAACAAGATATGAATGAGGGGATGCTTGGTTCAGTATGAAGACATCTACCTATATCTCCCTTCTCCAGTAACTCTAGGTCTTATGCTTTTCTATTATACAATGATTCTTCTTTTCCCTTTTCCCTTTCCCTTTTGCTTACTTACCACACTCTGTCATAGCTATATGAGATTAAGAAGATAGACCCTTTAGCTTATGAAACATGTTATGAAAAATAGCAGACGTAAGAGGGGAAACTATGCTCTACAACTGTGCAAATTACACTGACCAACACTGTAATTAAGGGGAAAATGATATTACACAACTATCTGTATTTCAGCTTTCTTCTCCTAATCTTAAATAGGGGTCATTTTCTTTTTGAAAAGGTTATGGAGGCTGTTAGCCTTTATGCTTCTAGAATTTGATCGTTTGTGTTTGACAGGGATGAAAATTTATAGTTAGTGAAAAGTAAACTGTTCATAACAAAAATATGAAACGTCTCATCAGCTGCTTCTTCTGAAAGATTTTTATCCGTCTCTGCAGTCATATAAAATCTAATGACCAAGCAGGAAAAAAATGGATCTGGTACGGCTGATCCATCCAAACCCTGCTCTAGCTGGAATGATGGCCTCAAGGTAAAAAGCTTCAGTACTTAGAATATCCTCTCGGTTCATCAGGATTCAGTCTCTGTGAAATAAAATTTGAAGACTTCCATGTAATTCTGTCAAGGAGAAGTCACTGTTTCCCTAATAATAGGAATCCATGCATTCTGTTGTGTCCTTCGAAACCAACCAAGCCTGGGTGACCTCATAACTTCATTGCTTTTTGGCAGAGCCTAGATATAATTCACAAACTATAAGCAGGAAGACTTCCTCCTCATTAAGAGAGAAATGCTCACCCTTCTCCCGTCCCTACTGTGTCCTTCCACACGGAGGGGCTGGCACTGATGATCCATCCCTGGCCTCTCTTCTCCTTTGCACCCTTCGCTTCGAAGAGGAAAAGAATAACTCAGACCCACTAAACTTGAAAAATAACTTTTGGAAGCACAATCTAGTTCCACTCCCCACATCTTCTCCAGAAGAAAGACAGTCCTATGAAGTAGCCCAGATACGCCTGGGAGCCCAAGCCTCTGAGGAAACAAGAGCTGGCATTTTTTTAACCAACTGATTGCAATGTTTTAACCAAAGCTTACTGTTTGCTTATAAGAGCTATAGTAGTGCTAGTATCTCATTTTTTGAAAAGCAAAAAAATACTAGTATTCAATGTCTTTTCTTAAGTATCCACTTCATTAAATAAACTCTATGCTCCAGCAACACAGTATAAAATTATAGCAAGCAAAAAAATCAGTTAAAGCATTTTATTCATTTATTTTTGAGACAAGGTTTTGGGCCTTCATTCTCCCATATGCTGGGATTATAGACTATGCCACCATGCCTGGATCCATTTTTAATTCTTAAAGTACATTCACAATCTAATCCAGCTGTCCATATAAAATAAAATTATATTTACATTGAGCTCATCATAATAGATAAGGCAAGAGATAGATGAAAATTTTGCATATTAGATTTGAATCCATCTTTTCAATTCTCCTGGCCTGATACAAAATCAATATAGAGCAAGGAAATTTTAAATCAACTCTAACAAATATGGTTCATCAATAATCACTGACCAGGTGCCACTAGTCATGTCTATAATCCTAGCTACCCAGAGGCTGAAATCAGAAGTTCATGGTTCAAAGCCAGCCCCAGGCATGAAAGTCGGTGAGACTCTTATTTCCAATTAACCATCAAAAAGCAGGAAGTGGAGCTGTGGCTCAAGCGATACAGTGCTAGCCTTGAGTGAAAAAATAGTAAAGGACAGGCCCTGAGTTCAAGCCCCTGTGACAGCACACACATGTGCTCACACATACATAAAACCATTTACACATTTTTTATTAAAACAGAAGACTAATGTTCCAAATAAATATTTTTAAATCAAAGGGGAAGAGTCACTTCCAAAATGATTTCATCACTGAAATACCATTACTACGGGTACACTCAGATGTTGAAATATGTCAGACATGTTGGCATTGTCATACCTACAGGTATGCTGGCATGGTGAAAAACTCTACTGTCAGCATAGCACAACAGAAATGAAAGCATAGGAGGGAAATGTCGGCGCACGTTCAAACCCTAGTGTCTGCTGTTCCTCCTCAGACGTGCAAAATCATCCTAAATCTAGGCCACTGCAAGGTTTGCCTGTAGGGCCAAGAGACCACAAGGCCCTGTCCATGCTCTGCCCTCAGATCAAGCTTGCGGTCCACTTAACCTTTGCTCTGCCAAGGTCACTTTCTTTATTCATCTTGTCCATGTTGCACCAAACCATATACCTTTCCCAAACCTCACTCTCTTTCAGAGTTTCATCTAATTTAACGCCTTTCCTCCCACCCTCCTACCCGCCAGTGACACAGGAAATGTGCACGTTCAATTTGGGGTATATGAGTGGTTTAAGAAATATAGTGCACGCATTTAAATTTTTTAAAAAAACATAGTAATTGGTTTACTAGCATACATCTGAAAAGTTTGCAAAGAAATTAACTCAGGAAAATATCAATGCTTCAGAAATGTTGATGTGTTTATATCCTAAGTTAATTTTTTGTTTTCTGTTTACATGGATGTTTATGTTTAACTCAAAACAATGGAGGAAAATGTAAAGATGTTTAGATTTGTCTACTTTTATTACATACACACATATATATGTATGTGTGTATTCCACAGGTTGGATGATATCTTGTCATATCTTGTCTTCTTAAGTATAATTGCAAGGGTGGGTTGTATTTTTCTATGAATTTTATTTTGGAAGGAACGTGTCATGACAAAATATTTGTCATCAAATGGAGTAGGAGACCAATGAAGTTGAGAGCTGCCATCTATAAAGCTGGGCCCACAACCTCTGTTTTCATCCCCCAACCACTCTTCTGGCTCATTCCACGGACCTGCCTGGCCCTTTCTCAGATCACCACATAGGCTTCTGCCTGAGGACATCTGTGCTTACTACTCCATTACCTGGTTCAGGTGTCTGTCTAGTCTATTAGCCCCTTTCATGTGGTTCTCTGCTCCAAGTTTACCTTTATCAAAAAGGCTTAAGACTGTGCTCCCTGCCAATCCAACTATTCTCATTCTTCATTCCCTCAGTCTCCCTGTTTTGAACTGAATATACATGTTCCATCTGAATTCATGTATTAAACCTCTAACACTGATATGGCTATATTATGGAGACAGAATCTCTTAGGACACAATTATGGTTAAATGAATCCTAAGAGCAGGGCCTTGATCTAACAGGATTAGTGTCGTGTAAGAAATGGCAGTGGAGGAGGGGGTGTGGCCAAAAGGGAACCCTACTGCATTGTTGGTGGGAGTGTAAACTTGTTCACTCACTCTGGAAAGCTGTATGGAGGTTCCTCAAAAGACTCCACATAGAGCTCCCCTAGGACCCAGCAATCCTACTTTTGGGCATTTACCCAAATGATCACAAACAAGACCATACTAAAGCTACCAGCACAACTATGTTTATTGCAGCATTATTTACCATATCTAAGATATGGAACCAACTCAGATGCCACTCAGTAGATGAATGGATCAAGAAAATGTGATAAAAATACACACACACACACACACACACACACACACACACACACACACTGGAATTCTATGCCTCCATCAGAAAGAATGATACTGCCCCATTTGTTAGGAAATGGAAAGACTTGGAAAATATTATATTAAGTGAAGTAAGCCAGGCCCAAAAGAGACATAGGTCCCATGGTTTCTTTTATTTGCAATAACTAGTATATGTGTAGGACAAGCAGAAAAGCTCAAAAGTTATGAACATATGACCATATAAAATGATGCTAAATGAAATGAACCCCAAGATAGAGACACAAGTGGTTTTATCTTTCTTGCTGTTGTTTTTAATGTACTTATAATGCACCACATAATTTTTTTGTTTCTTTTGTATGTTCTTCCCCCATGGTATAACCCCTGTTTTCAATGTATTTGATTCAGTGCCCTGAATCTTGTATATACATTTTTCTAATTTGGGTAGGGAAAGGGAAATAACAAAATATTGAAATAAGAATACAAGATGACCCATTGTAACAACGTGAGGTACAAGACACTATGTTGAAAATGAACTTTACAACTTCCAGAGGTAGGAAGGGAGAAGTTGGGGAGATGAGGAGGGAAGGGATGGTAGGGGAAAAACAAAGGAGGAGGTAACCACACTCAATAGGAAATGTACTCATTACCTTACTCATATAACTGTACAGTATTTTTACAATAAAAATATACAAAAAAAGAGAAAGAAATGGCAGCAGAGAATTTCTCTTTCTCTCTCTCTCTCTTGTCAAGCATATAAAGAGATCAAATGATGTTGGTCAGGAAAGATGGCAGCCACCTACACACCAAGAGGAGAGTCTACAGAATGGAACCTACCTTGCCAGAACTCTAATCTTAGAGGTCCCAATGTCCTGTAAGGATAGCTTTTATGGTATAGCACTGTCTATTGTATTTAATCATGGTAGCTACAGTAGACTTAAATGCTATCCTCTCTTCATAGTTGCAATGAAAAAGACTCACAGATAGATAGATAGATAGATAGATAGATAGATAGATAGATAGATAGATAGATAGATAGATAGATAGATATGTAGGTAGATAGATAGATAGATAGATAGATAGATAGATCTTCTTTGACCTAAGGCTACCTTTCTGCCTTAGCCTGTGTCCCATCTAAAAAGGTAGTAACATGTAATTAGAGTAAGAATTTTATATCATTTGTTATTGAATCCCCAACACATACAGGAATGAGATATTGTAGATGCTCAACTGATATTTGCTGGACAAATGAAAATTCAGTATTTTTTTTCGTTGTTTAGATATCCTTTCCCCTCATCTGAAACAGTAAGATCATTCTGAAGCAAAAACTATCAGAAAAAAAAATGTATCTGATGAGTTTGTTAGAGTCATGAGCCACAGCAAGAAATTCACTTCTCTAGTGTCCAATCTAAGCCACGTCAACACCACTGGTAAGGAGTAAACAAAGAAAAGGCCCAAAAGAGAGCATGAAGATCTCTTGAGCAAACAGGGAAGCCATTCCAGTCTGAAGTTGTGTTGATACCTCACGGTAGATGGCATGGGAAGTACAAACACAAAAAGCACACCATTTCTTGTTATTTCACAGAGAAGAGCAGCTACATTTGCTCTTCCAGTTGTCAAATGTGTTCTCCCATGTTACCAGCATCCACAATAGCCAGCTAGAAACTGTGGGCTGACAGTTCTATTGATAGACTTGAGCAACACACTACAGTCTGTCGAGTCTCACATTTACATCTTAGAATCTAATGTGTTTTCGTTCCCTCATGAAATCAATTCCATCGCAATTAAATAACCAGCCCACGAGGCATTTTAATATCCCAGGCATTTATCTATATATAGGCCTAGAAAAGGAAAGGTAATTAGAAGTGACCTACTCTCCCAGTGCTGAGGGACAGATTAAATAAGCCAGTGTTTCATCATTACTTTAAGAAGGTCTCACTAAATCTGCTTCATTCTTAATTCAGTCCCTCTCAGTGACATGCTCTTGAGTCCTTTTATTTGACTCCTGGAGGACACAGACTCCAAAATGGTTGTTGTTATCCAGGATTTTGTTTCATTGTGTGTGTGTGTTTGTGTGTGTGTGTGTATGATATGCACACACACACGAATTGAAGGCTTCACTGAAATAGACTGTGTTTTTAGTCATGGGATGAAACCAACTCACACACATACAGTACTGGATAAAATAGGCTTTGAAAGATCTGAAAGGGCTCATGGAAAATGAATTTCCAAATCCTCATCCATTTGAGTGTTTTGAGCCCTGCCTGTTGAGAATTTCTTGTCAGACTTAAGAAAAAAGAATAACAAGGAATTGCCAAAAAGACATAGTTCTATTTTATTGTTTTCTCTGAAATTTTACTTTATGATTTCAGATCCTGAGTTTGATGTAGAAGAGAAGGCAGCCAACCAAAAGATATACAGAATTTGGAATTTAGCTGTGTGAAATCAAGTTTCATTCCTGGATCTGCCCCTTACCAGCTACTACTAGCCATTACAGTCTCTGAGCTTAGATGACCTCATTTATATATAAAGGAAATGAAATACAATTTTCTGATTATTAAGTGCACATTTCTTTGCCTAATAGCAAGTAAAATCAAGGTGTATCTTAAAATCTATGGTCGATTTCACTGACTACTGGTGGTTCACACCTGTAATCCTATCTTCTCAGGAGGCTGAGATCTGAGGATCACAGTTTGAAGCCAGCTCAGGCAGACAAATCAGAGAGACTCTTACTTCCAATTATCCAGCAAAAAACTCAGATACAGAGGTGTGGCTCAAGTAGTAGAGTGTCAGTACTGGAACAAAAACAAGTATGCATGTGTGTATATATCATTTATGTGCATATACACATTATATGTATATTTGTGTATGATGTATGTATGAACATACCTATACACATAATATATATTCACATAGCTGTTTTTCAGTTCCTTTCCTTCCAGATTTTACACACACAATTCCTTTGTTCAAGGCCACTTTTGGCCTAAGCATTGACAAGCCTCCTGACTGTGAATCTGGGGACTTAAAGTGGGATACTAGCTCTAATATCTGTCCACTGAGATAAAACAATTACTCTAAGTACTCCTCATCTTAAGTTACCTTAGGAATTTTTAGGAAACTCACCTGGGGGTGGGGGTGGGGGGTCAGACTCAAGTAACATTTATAAGAAAACTTCCAACTGATTAAGAAGCATTTTGAGAATAACAACAACAACAACAAAGGATGGGAGACTATAGGCAGGTCACAAAGCTCCACTTACCAAAGAGAGTTGAGGACCCATGATCTGAGGCATCTAACACTCATTTCTTTTGTTTTTTGTTTTTTTTGGGTCCGGTCATGGGGCCTGAACTCTGGGCCTGGGTGCTGTCACTTGAGCCACAGCACCACTTCCAGCTTTTTTCTTTTTGCTTATGTGGTGCTGAGGAATCGAACCCAGGGCCTCAGGCATGCAAGGCAAGCGCTCTACCACTGAGCCATCTTCCCAGCCCTCTAACACTCTTTCTACTTTTCCCTACTCCCTTTCCAGCCTCATCTACGGATCCCAATGTCCAACCCTAACCAACTATTGAAGGTTTCCCAAAACATGTTTGACTTTGTATAGAAAAGCTTTAAAGATGCAGTTTCTTTTGTATAGCGTGGCATGATTAGATTCTCATATTAGAAAATTAACTCTGGATTTTGAGGATGGGTTGTTGGGAGTGGGGATTAAGATAGATTTCAGAAAGAAGCTGCAGCTATGTCTCTGAAAGCAGTTGAGTCTGAATAAACTACAGAGGACACCACTGTTGGAAACACAGAAAAGTAGTATTAGTTGTGGAGACCTAGAAAGTCTAGACAGCCAGTAAGCTTGGGAATCTAGTTAGAGACTGATACTCTTCTCCTATTCAGAAAGAAAGAAGTCTGGGAAGAAAATGATGAGTTTGACCTCTTCCTCACTGTGGCATTTGTTGTCTGTGTGATATAACATGGAAAGTATCTTGTAGGAGACTAGAAGTCATATTCTGAAATTCAGGTGAAAGCACCAAGAAGGACATACAGTTTAAACGCCAGGGATGGCACTGTGAGGGTAGATGAGCTCCTACAAAAACAAACACTCATGGGACAGGAAAGCGAAAGCCAGAACACAACGGTGTCATCAGAGTGTCCAATAAAGACTGAGGAGCAGACATTGCATTCACTACAAGGTACTGTATTTCTCCTCCCAGTTTCCTTAGAGCAAGGAAGCACATAGAGTACCTATGAGCTTGGAAGGAAATCCTCTGTCATTATTCAAAGCTTTGGATTCACAAAGATCTGACCTGGAAGTACTGGTAATGAATAGAAAGCATGAAGGAAGTTCAGCTACGTCTTTTCCATATCACTGAAGTAATTTATCTTACCTATACCATGGAAACGGTACTCATTTAATGAACCTAAAAATAAAATCATAGTTAAAGTGTTTAATGTGTAGCTAATTATTTAATAATGAAGTATTAGTGTATTAATACCATCATCCACAAAAAAATTGTTTTCACAAACAGGAAGTAGAGATTGGAGGAATTATAGTTTCAGGCCAGTGCAGGCAAAAAGTGAAAATGATTTCATTTTAACAAATAAGCTATGCATAGTAAGGCACATCTATCACTTCAACTACATGGGAACTATAGATAGGATCAGAGTCTAAGGGGAGCTCTGGATAAAAATGCAAGACATGATGCTATATATATATATGAATAAAAATGGACGAGTGTGTGATTCAAGTGATAAACCATGAGGACCTGAGTTGAAACCCAAGTGCTACTAAAAACTCTAAAATAAATGTCTTTTTCTTTTCTTTTTTTTTTTTTGTCCATCATAGGGCTTGAACTCTGGGCCTGGGGGCTGTCCCTCAGCTCTTCAGTTCAAGACTAGTGCTCTACCACTTGAGCCACAGCGCCATTTCTGGTTTTCTGGTGGTTTATTGGAGATAAGAGTCTCACAGACTTTCTTGCCCAGGCTGGCTTTGAACCACAATCCTCAGATCTCAGCTTCCTGAGTGGCTAGGATTACAGGCGTGAGCCACAGGTGCCTGGCTAATAAACATGTCTTTACAAGAAGATGGAACATGGTTACAGAAGGGAACAAGACCAAGAGAAAAGTCTCTTTTAATTTTGAAAAAATTAAAGAAGACTTGGTGTTTCTAGAAATAGGGTTATAAAACACAGTCCTAGAGAGTCTGACAAAAGGATGACATTAAGAGAATCAATGACAAATTAGAATTGATACTTAAAGATTTTGTTTATGAGTGGGGGGGGGAGTCTGTAGGTGTATATGTGTTTGTGTGTGAGAAGGAGGAGATAGGAGGTAGGTGTAGAGTTGAAAAGACAGAAAAGATAAGGAAATGTGAGGGAGTTTATAATAGCTTGTCAAGGGACCAATCTATATAAGGAAGGAAAATGTCACTGTAGCACAATTACTCCTGCCTGAACTACTCTGAGAGAAAGTTTTCGGCATTATAGACTTCAGCAAAGTAGATTTGATTGCTTCTCAAGGTAGGAAGAGAGACAGCCCTCCCGTCTGCCAAGCAGGGCTGAGCTTCATGACGGGAGGTTCTCAGATGGAGGTTCTTGGATGGTTTTGCGCAAGTTCTGCCTCTCCAAGTGTCATGAACAAGTCTGGGTGGAGAGCTGAGTCTCTAGCGGGGAGTAGCAGAAGAAAAACTGAGCTTGGGGCCAGCTCTCTTCCTCTCCTTCCTTCATTACCCATCAGCACTGGTTTGCAAGGGTCCAAGCAATGACTGTGAACTCACTGCAAATCTGGCCTCTGTAGGAGTGGAAATAATCCAGAAAGGATGCAGCGAGTAGTAAATTAGGGTTTGGGGGTATTTCCACAGCGTTAATGGCAGAGTGTGTGAGCAATGCAAGTGAACAAAAGGTATGTGGAACCCTAGGAAGAAGTGAAGAAATGAGCAAAATGGACAGATCGATGAGTAGAATTCTCTGAAATCATCTATACCTTCCTTCTTTCCCCTTTCTTAATTTCTTTCCCTTTTTTGGCCCATTCTTTCAGCTGACATTCTTGGAAATTCTACTCTTCTTAATGATCTCTTTATTTTCCCCCTTTCTCCCACCCCACCCTTCATCTTTGCTTCCTATTCTCTGGGTAGCATCACTTCCTTCACAAGGCTCTGCAGATGAGCCAGGGGTTGTATGTAAATTCCAGCTTCTAGGACAATATGAGCGTGTGTGCGTGTGTGTGTGCGCTCACACACACACACACACCTTTTCTCTCGTACTCTGCTGTACAGAATTACAATCAATCCTTCTAGTAGACTTTCCTCACCCTAGTTCCTTTAGTACAAGAAGAATTCAGCAGCTTGTTTTAAATCTCTACATTTAAGCCAGAGAACTACTTTCAAAATAAGACATTTCCCAGGAACAATTACTGTTGCAATTAATGACCTGTAGCGTGGTTTGGACCATTAACTCCCCCCAAGCTGGTTAATGCTCCCTTAAGAAATGCCTGATGTCTCAATCATCATTGACTAATTACTCCAGCTTTCCTGGACATTTGGGTGTTTTTGTGACATCATACCTCAAACAGCTGTGTTTGATTGTTCCATGACCAAATGTTGTAGACCAGATCTACTGACCGATGTGGAAAATGATGATCTCATTTATTTTCATATTAGCGCACACAAATAAATGAAAGAAGAATATGTCTTCAAGTGCCACTTCACTGTTTTGTTTGCTACAAAATCAAAGGACGCAGAACATGGGTCCTAAAAATTTTCTTCCTTAATCCAGGAATCTTTGGCTGTATAAAGAAACCAGTCTGGAGGATGACAGTACACTCTAGAAAGGGAGGACTCTTTTGCAGACACACCCACTTTTCTCTTGCCCATCTCCCATGCCCCTTTGTTTCATTAACCTCCCTGAAATCCAGCAGAGCAACTAACAGCCCAGCAACTGAACAGGAATACACAGTCTTCTTTAGCTACTGTGATCTGCTATGCGAAGCAGTATAAGTCAGTGGCTTGAGGTTATTTTTAATTTTCAAAATCTTGTTATACCCTCTAATAAGGTTCTCTTATGAATAAAAACATAATTCAGTATTGTTCTTAAGTATGAGCTTCTTGTTGCTTGCAAATGTTCACCAGACTCACATAACTATAGTAAGTCATAAACATGAAAATGTAAAAAGTAATAGAGTTTTGATTGAACTGCAGGCTGTTTTTATTTTTTTACAAATCAAAGGAACAAAAATATAGCCCTCAGTTGTTAGAAATAAAACCACAAACCTTTACATTAGGATATAATTTCAATATTTTTAAGCCAATGCATTGAAGGAAATTTTAGCATGACATTTTTATGTTAATAATTTAAAATACTGGCATTACTATTTTCACTGAAATGTTTAACTATGACCTTTCATTTCGAATTTACTCCATAGCTAAATATCAAGTGAGGGCTCATAAAAATAACAGCCATAACCTTGACTTCCATATCAATTTCCTTTTTTTTTTTTCAACCAGCACTGGGGCTTGAACTCTGGGTCTCACATTCTTGCTTATTTTTCACTTAAGACAAGCACACTACCACTTGAACCACACCTCCAATTCCACCATCTCAATTTCTATGTAGAATTCCTGACAATACAGTACCATCAAAGCAGGAAAGCAAGGTTTGGTCTTGGTAATGCTAAGAGTATTGTACAGCATGAAAAATATATAATTTACTTCTGTAAATATTTGGGGGGAAAATCTGCATTTAACTTACTTTGGAAACAAAAGAGACCAGGGGAAGTTATTATTGGCTTTTTGTGTGTGGGAAGCTTTGTGCATTGCTTCTTCAAGTGATTTCGTAGTTAGCCTTGTCATGCTAAACATGGCCTTCGCTGAAAAATACCAGCCCAGGAACAAACTCATTTCCAATAAAGCTGACACAGTGGTTTGATGCCCAGAGGAGCTCATAAGGATTCCAGAAGCAAGAGTAGGTTTTACTCAGTAAGCTAGGAGGAAAAAGAAAAAAAAAAAAACAAATTTTCATTTAGATGCTCAGATCACATAGTGAGATTCACCAAGGAACATGGTGGCCCTAGAAACTGTCAAGACAAAAACAAAAGGATGTGGAGTTCATTTTATATAGAGCCAAGCCAATACCCCACTAGAACAGATACATACAACACCAGACTCCTTGTACAAGAGAGTAGAATTCCATGATGTGCCTATCAAACTCAGCTTTTTCCATGTAAATAATACACCAGTATACTGTCTATATGAGAGAAGAGTTTGATTCTCTTTCACAAGGAAAAGATTTGGTACTAACATTGGCTTTATTCATCTATTGAAGGTCTTCATCTTCCTTTTCCTCCTCCTCCTCCTCCTCCTCCTCCTCCTCCTCCTTCTCCTCTTCTTTCACCCTCAGCTTTCTTCTTATTTGTCCTCCTGTTGTTATCAAGGCATTCCCACAGGAATGTATGCTCTGCTCCATATAATACAAACTTAAAAATAAGCCACGATTGTTCCTTATTTTGAATAGATGGATCTTTGGGTGGCCACACTAACTATCTCTTCATAGCCAGAAATCTGGTAGCTTTAACCTGATTTTTCAAATAATGGCTCCAGTTCCCTAGATAATGCCATGTATTGGACAGGGTTTAGGTGAAGAAACAGACAGCTGCACAAACCTCTCTTTAGAGCAGTGTGGAATGAATTCCATGGAGGTCACAGTATTGTCCTTTTTGGATGGTACAGAGCTGTGAGAGGAACAGAATGCCCACTTGTGGAGCAACGTCTGTGGATCTAGCATTGCTTATTCCTAATCTGTGCCAGGAGGTTCCAGACAGAGTCTGATGCTTTCTGGGAGAACATCTCCAGACACAGAAGGGAGCTGAGCTGGCAGAGTCAAAGGGCAGAAGCTGCAACTGATCTTCCCCTTGAAAGTGATCATCACTTATGAGAGATACCCATTTCCTCCCTTCCCAGCAAGGTAAGAAATGAACCAGAGCTGCAGAAAGCACCTCGTTTGGAGGACATTTGAAGCCATTAACCTTTATGAAAAGAAAAAGAAAAAAGAAGGAAAAGCTTCCTTCACTCTAAACGCCTAGAAAATTGTTACAGTCACTTTGAAAAAGAGTCTTTTCTCAAATCAGTCTAAAAATCTCCTCTGTGGAGCCAATTTATTCTTCATCTTTACCATGACAGAGATCATGACTGATGACTGCTATTTCTGAGAAAATTTCACTTAAAATCTATTGCTAAGGATGTAAATGGGCACAGCAGAATGGATATATAGTAAAGACTGGAGCTGAGGGGAAATGTAGGCTGCTGCAGGAAGATAAGTTCTAACAGGCCAATTATTTAGAGGCCTCTCCCAAAGTAATAGAAAGGAACCAAAGAAGAAAGGATGTAGGAAGGAAGGGAGAGAAAAAGAGAGAGAGGAAGGAGAAAAGAGAGTAAAGATGACAAGGCAGAAAGGAAGGAAAGGGGAAGGAAGGGAAGAAGGAATGAAGTAAAATAGGAAGGGAGGAAGAGAAGGAGAAAGGGAGAAAAGGAGGGAGGGATGGAAAAAGGAGGGAGTGGGAGGGGACGAAGGAGGGAAAGAACAGAGTAATGGAGGGAGGGCATGACAACTCAAAAGGGCAAGATTGCAAAATCTACAATAAATACTTGGAAGAAACAACAACAACAAAAAGTAAAAGCCATTTTATATAACTTGATACCAAAGAATAATTGTTGATAATTTCCTTCACAGCAATCTCCTGGTAAAATTATAGAAAAGATCAACAGTTACAGGAAAAGTTGCAGAAATGGAGCAAAAAGTTGCAATATTTTATCACAATAGCAAACATAGTGCATCCTTTTAAGTTATGAATGGCTTCTACCTGGAATTTTCTTCTGTATATTGTCAGAACATAGCAGACCCCAGGAAACCGAACCAGAGAAAGCAAGACAAGAGGAGACAAAAACAATGCTGTGCTACTTACACTCTATCCTTGGGTGAACCAAGAAAATAGGGATTCAAGTAATTTTCTGTTTCCTTTGTTCATGTGAGGAACTCATTTAATCTTCAAGATTAAAAAAAAATTCTTGGGGCTGGGAAGGTGTAGAGTGCTTGCCTTGCATGCATGAGGCCCTGGGTTTGATTCCTCAGCACCACATAAGAAGAAAAAAAAAGCTGGAAGTGGCACTGTGGCCCAAGTGGTAGAGCGCTAGCCTTGAGCTGAAGAGCTGAGGGACAGCACCCAGGCCCAGAGTTCAGGCCCCATGACCGAACCCCCAAAAAAATATATTGTCACATTCTCTTCAGACACAGTCTTTCTTTCTGATTCACCCCTCTCTCTTAGTCCTGCCTTCACACACACACACACACACACACAAACACACACACACAGAGTCTAAATAAGATAGACATCCTTTCACTTCGAGGGCTTGGAGTCCAATCCATCTCTAGTTCCTCTCTACATTAAGGGTTTATCTTCCAGAAACCTTTGCTCAGGTCGTGTAAGCTTAGGAATGCTCTAAACCCCTCATCTCCTGTGGCACTCTTCCTTACTTCTGCTTTTTGGGTTTGGGTTTTAGCATTCCTCCGTGCATTGTAATCCACTGAGACCTGTCTCTTCCTTATGTTCAATAGGAATATTTCAAGACTTTTCTTTAAAACCCCAATTCCTGGTGTAGTGCTTTAGAAGTGTCAACTATCGAGTTTGAAACAATTTTACCCTTCACTCCATCCTAAAGTCGTTGAATAGAAATGGAAGCCATCATATTGTTTGATATTGCATATCTATGCAATCATCTTTACTGTAAAACTCTAACTACAAAATCTTGGGAACCCTTCAAAATATTATGTTCATCTTCTACACATTTTCTTGGTAAATATGGAATGAATGCACCAATGAACATGTGAATGAACGAAAGCTGTAAATGACAATACAAAAAATAGTACATAGGCTCCTCAGTATTTCGATCTCCCTCAGAGAAAATTGAGAGTATAAATAATTTTAAAGTATTGCTTCATATTTATGCAGCCTAATTGCTTTGTCATTTTTAATTATAAATTTCTAATTGTAACCAATAAATAATCCTGCCTAATAAGAGTTTTAAGCTCTTTCCCAGTGTGAACTATGTCAGCGATTATAGAATATTTGCAGAGGCTGATGAACAACAAATAGCACAGAGCAGAAATGTAATAAATTCACCAAAACAGAATTAAATTAAAATGATTTTAAATTTATGTTCAAAAGTAACATATTGAGTATATATAAATATATAAAGAGTATTTCTGGTAGCTTTAGTATGGCCTTGTTTGTGGTCATTTGGGTAAATGCACGTAAGTGGGAATGCTGGGTCATAGAGGAGCTCTGTGTTTAATCTTTTGAGGAACCTCCATACTGCTTCCCAGGGTGGTTGAACCCCCACCAACAGTGCAGAAGGGTTCCCTTTTGGCTACATCCCTGCCAGCATCTGTTATTATTAGATTTCTTGATAATAGCCATTCTAACTGGGGTGAGCTGGAATCTCAATGTTGTTTTGATTTGCATTTCTTTTAGGGCCAGAGATGATGAGCATTTCTTTCATGTGTCTATTGGCCATTAGATGAATGGATCAAGAAAATGTGATATATACCCTGCATCAGAATCAACTCCAAATGGATCAAAGACCTCGGAGTCAAAGCAGACGCTCTGAAAACATTACAGGATGGAATAGGAGAAACCCTAGGTCTCCTTGGTACAGGCCGAAATTTTCTTAATAGAGACCCAGAAACACAACAAAAAAAGAAAGGTTGGACAAATGGGACTGCATGAA